>NC_091070.1:221602500-221630000 GCF_032405125.1 Capricornis sumatraensis | reverse complement strand
CCGTCCCTCGTCTGGCACGGCTTAGGCTCGGCCCGGGAGAACACGACCACACCACATCGATCTGTTGAGCCAAGGTGGAGCGGGGGAAGGCACGGTGAGGACAGTCACCAGAGGGGCCCGCTTTAAGCCTCGCCGGCAACCTCCGCCCCCCCACCTCGCCTCAGGCGAGAGCGGCCGACGACCCCCAAGAGGAGAACGCCTGACACGTGGCACGGAGCCCACAGGGCGGGGGTCGCCCCAGCCGCAACCAGGTGCCCACAGCGGGGGCGAGGGATGCACAGGGTAGAAGACCCACGCGCCACCTCGCCCCGCCACCCTCGGGTCGCCCAGAGACCGGAGGTGGCACCAAGGGTCGGGTCAGCCAGACGACACCACACAGGAGCCGGCGCACAGGCCCAGGCGGGCGGCTCCAGCGGCAAGGGCCGAACCGGGCACCAGCTGGCGGCCCAGAAGCTCAGAGCCCCACATGCGTCCAGAGACCCACAGTCCTCGGTGGCAGACACCAAAGGAGACCGTGTCAGCACTTATCTGGTGGCAAAAAAGGCCTATTAAGGGCGACGAAATGACAGCAGCTGACAGCGGAGCACATCGACGACGCGCAGGGAGGGCCCCCGGAACCTTGTCCCGGCCACCTGTCCCCAACGCTGCCCCATAAACACCAGGCCCCGAGCTCTCTTGGGGGGGGGGGGGTCATCTGGTCGACCGGGAGGGGGGAGGGGGCGCGTGGTGGCCAAAGCGGGGGCGCGGGCACCAAGGGGGGGCGGGGGGGAAGCTGGCCGAGGACGCCCTCCCCGCCTCGTCCACGCGGGCAGGGGTACCGGTCCGTCCGAGTCTCCGAACGGGGATTTGGCTTCGATGTGCAAAAGGAAAAGAGAAGACAGAACCGTCAGCGAGGCGCTTCCCACGAGACGAGCGGGCCCCGACCAGGGACCGCGCCCGGGGCCCGGACCGTCCTAGACGGGGCACCCAGGACGGCCCGAGCCGGCCCCCACCTCCCGACTGGGATTCAGGGAGCCGGAGAGGGGGGAGCCAAAGTCGCGTCCGACGACCGAGACCCACGAGGGCACGCCGAAGGGTCGAGCGCGCCCTCCCCGGCCACCCGCGGAAGCAGGGTCCGGTCCATCCACGTCTCCGGACCCGTCAGGACTCTGACAAAGAAAAAGCATGTGTGCCGGGAGACGCCTCGGGCGACCGGACCCCACGGGGGGACCGCACACGCGCCTCCCCCGCTCAACCCTCGGGTTCCCCCACCTCCGGAGTGCCACGCGGAAAACACCTCGGGCAGAAAGGACCCGAGGGCCCGGACCCTGGCGCGCCCTCCGGCGACCTCCAAGCCACCGTCTGGGCCGGTCCCCACCTCCGGAGCGGGGCCGAGGGCGAAGCAAACGCTCCTGAGGGCGAAGCAAACGCTCCTGAGGGCGAAGCAAACGCTCCTGAGGGCGGCCCAGGAGGCGTCCGGACCGCCGAGCCCGAGTCCAGGCGCTCCGGGCAGGGAAGACCCTCTCCCCGCCCACCGCGGCGGCCCGGCCCAGGCAGGGTCCGGGCGGTCCGTCCCCGTGGCCGCAGGGGCACGGGGAGAAGCTGGTCGACCCGGTCAGGCCGCCCCGCGAGCCGGCTCCGGGGCGCCGCGACGTTCACCCTCCTCAGAAACCTAGAGAACCAATCTCCGGCGACAGCGGGACTGTCCCTAGGCCTCGGCGCCACCGGGACTGTCGCCGCCAGCGTCGCCGGTGTCTGAGAGCTCTGCCTCGGGCCCAGAGGCTGAGTCACAATCCTCCTGAAAGGCCTCGCCGAAGCTCCAGAGGGGAGGGACAATATACAAGCGGCCGCCAGGTGGCTCCCGACAAGCGACTCGAACGTCCCGAGGACGGGTCGCTGTCGCCGGCCGCCGGGGACGCCACCGCGCCGGCCGCCCAGACGCCCGAGCTCGGCCCGGAGCCTCCGCCGCCGAGCGACGCGACGCGACGCGACCCCGGCCGCAGAGGAAGGGAGAGACGCTGGGAAGGATCTCCTCAGGAGGCTGCCACGAAGGAGACTCACTCCCCCACGCGACTCCGGGGTGCTGGGGGGGACATTCCACGGAGACGCCGGCGGGCGGTGGGGGCTCGGGGCGGGGTCGGCGGAGAGAGGGGCACCAGCGGCATCGCAGACTCCCCCGGCCCCCCTCCCCCGAAAGAGAGAGGGAGGGAGGGAGGGAGGGAGGGGCCGGCAAAGCGAAACCAGGCGAGCGCTGCTCGGAGAACAAAGCAGGACTTTGGAAAGCAGACACAGACACGCGAGCCCAGGAGCAAGAAAGGAAAAGGAGGAGACACACTCGGAACCCCCAACAAGAGAAGGCACCACTCAACCTGGGTGGAGACCGTGACAAAGTCCGAAGACAACACACCCAAGCACGCGCCGGTGGGTGGGGAAAGTGCACCTGAGGTCAGGAGAACATGGATTTCAAAGTCACTGAACTGGCCACAAACACCAGAACGGCAGGCGGGCGGGAGGGCGGGCGGGAGGTCTGGGGTGGCAGGGCTGCGGGGGTGGGGGTGGGGGTTGGGAGGGGCGGGGCGGGGGGGCCTGGGGTGCGGGGGCGGGGGGGGGGGGCGGCTGAGGGGCGTGGAGGTGAGGAGGACCGGACCGAGTCGATAGGGATCCACTAAATAAACCCCGTGTTCCATGACAACAGCCAGTTACATGAATACATAACTTTTTGAAGCAGATCAGAAAGGAAATGAAACAGAACCACCAGGCAGGAAAGTCAAGTCATAGAACTGCTCCGGCTGCTTAAAAGTCAGAGAGAGGGAGAGGGGGAGGGGGAGGGGGAGGGGGAGGGGGAGGGGGAGGGAGAGGGAGAGGGGGAGGGGGAGGGAGAGGGGGAGGGGGAGGGGAGGGAGAGGGGGAGGGGGAGGGGAGGGAGAGGGGGAGGGGGAGGGGGAGGGGAGGGAGGGGGAGGGGGAGGGGGAGGGGGAGGGGAGGGAGAGGGGGAGCGAGAACGCAGACACATGTGCATATACGCGTGTCCATATGTATACGCACGCGTATTCGCGTCTATATATACGCGCACACGTGGGTATAAACAAACACGTTCAAAGGGCATGCTCACATACACGCATGTGTCTGTGTGCGCACGTGTATGCCTAGGCGTTTCTACTGTGCGTGTATGCTTGCGTGTATATACGTAGACACAGGCATATAGACACAGACGTCCACGGAGATACACAGGCACGAATACACATGCTCATATGTGCAGATACGTCGGTATCCATAGACACATACATATACGGGGAAAGCGCAAGCATGTTGCAAAAGGGGCTTTTCTGTCCAAAACGGATCAAGGCGTCAGACAACTCAGCCTCCAAAAGGGAAACGACCCCCGATGAGCGAAGTGGGCAGGCAGGGGGCCCGAGCAGACACCTTCCTCCCAAAGAAAGGGAGAACAGACAGACACCCAGAAGCACAAGGTAGAAAACACATCAGCGGCAGGGCTGGGCTGGGCTGGGCTGGGGCTGCCGGGGGTGGGGGCGGGCTCGCGGAAGCACCCCCGGGGCGTTTATCTGGACAAGGATCCTTCTCCTTCGGAGGGGAAAGGCCCAGGAGCTGGAATCGCAATCGCGACAGCAAGTTCGAACCACGAGAAGACAGTGGCTCCTGATCGGTCGAACGCGTCTTTGCTGCCGCTGAGGAACATGTGGGCGGACTCAGAGAGATCACATCTCATCCCCTGGGGCCTCCCAGAGAGAGAAACCACATCCCTAGGGAAAAGAGTCCTGCGATTCCCTCGGAACACTCCACCAAAGAGTCCCCCTTCGACCCAACCCAGCCACTCCACGGAGTGCCCACGGAGGGGACAGAGAAGATACGGACGTGTGTATGTGTGGGATCGACCCCCATACCTAGGTAGACATCCGTACACACAGAAGGAGAGAGCTCTCTGTCTGTGTGCCTACGCCTGTATCTATTCACACACACACACACACACACACACACACACACACACACACACACACACACACAGAGGAATGGGACTCAACCACCAGAAGGGAATGAAATCTCACAGTCTGCAGGAACTTGGAGAGACCTTTAGAGGGGATGATGCTCAAGGAAATACCTCAGAGCCGTCGTTTCCACGCAGTACCTACCAAACGATACACCGTGAACACAACAGAACCAAAGAGAAACAGGCTCCTAAGATACCACCACGGAGCACATGAGGGGTGGCCCGAGGAGGGAGCGGGGGACACGGTGGCGGGGGGTGGGGTGGGGGAGAGAACGAGTGAACGAGCGCCACCGGTGAGGGAGACAGATGAAGCGGTGCCACCTCCCACTTAGGAAATCCATGAGTCACGGGCACGTCACGACACCAGATGTCATCTGCCGTGACACCAGGTGGTGACGGACGGTCCCTCGCTAGACGTATCCTGGTGATCGCTGTGTCAGGCGCTACACTCGAAGCCATCGTCGGTACAGCTGAAAAGGAACGGGGGAACAGAACACGAAGAAAAAAAAAAAAAAAAGGAAAGGAAGCAGGACGGGAGGAAGGAAAGAAGGCGAAAGGAAACGTTGGCAGTCAGTCAGAGGTCCGTTTGAGAAGAGTGGGACCTGCGTGTGTGTGGAGGGGCGGGGAGTGGGGAGGCGGGGAGAGAAACTAGGGTGAGTAGGAGGACGGGGAGCAGGAGGAGGAGAAAGAAAAGGACCGATGGCCTCGAGGGGGAGGGGGAGATCAAGGATCCAAGGAGTGGACAGGACGGTCAGGTGAGTGCCATAGGGAAAGGAAACGAAGCCAACCCACGAACACCCTCCCCACGGTGGTTGCGTTCAGTCCAAGATCAAGATGTGGGTAGCACGGTGTCCTCCAGCGCACGGGGACGCACAGGCCTGCCTTGGCGTGGGAGTTCAGGATCAGCCTGAACGCTGAAGCCGTTCTGTTCATCCACGGCTGGCACGTACCATGGTCCCACGACATTCACACATCCTAGCAAACCATCGAAAGACTCTCACTCACTCGCCATGAAACACGTAGAGAACAGAAAAGGAGGGACCCGATGGTGGCTGGCTGGCTGGCTGGCTGGCTGGCTGGCTGGATGACCATGAGAGTCTGAGGATGGAACCCATGGACAGAAAAGCATCCGATTCCCTTGGGTCAAGAATCGGTCTCGCCTTCTGTGCCTGGTGTCCTTCCTACGTCTGGAGGATTCCCTCCCCCCCCCCACCCCGCTCCCAGCTCGAAGGTGCTCTCAAGGTCCCCGCCGGCACGCTCTCTTCGGAGCGCCCGTCTGAAGGGGAACGTTCTCTTCCACGTCCCCGCCCTGAGACCGCTTCAGCCTGGCCCGCCCCTCCACCCCCGCCTGCCTCTCTCCCTCCTGCTCCTCCTCCTCCTCCTCCTCGGAACTCCTGAGCGCTCCTCGCCCCGGCCTCTCACCCCACACGGTGGCGGTGTTGGCCTAGGTGTGCTCAGGCGCCTCCTCCCCGCATCCCAGGGGACTGCCGCTGTCTCTCGACTGCGTCGTCCTGGGACCATGTGTTTCCCGGCCTTTTCTGCGGGTGGGGGAGACCCGGACGGGCCGGGGCCAGGCGGGGGTGTGGGGGAGCCTGCATGCGGGGGGAAGGGTGGGGGCAGAGAGGAGGAGGAGGGGGAGGAGGGACGACACGACTCCCCAGTGCCAGTGTGTGCCTGTGGCCCGGGAAACAGAGGACGCACCGGGCTGGCTCCGAAAAGGGGATCGGTCCCGAGATCGGGCACGTTTGTTCTTTGCAGAGGCCCTGCAGGTCGAACAGGCAGGGGCAAGGATTGGGCTTCCCGCACGGAGAACTGTTCACCCATCGTGGAAACAGGCGTCTGTCACACCGGGGCTTCGGCTCTCGGTGCGATGTCCACGAGCCGTAGCCACTGAAACGTGCGCGCGCTGGAGCCGGCGCCGTGCAGAGGGCGATCTCATCCGGCTCCTCGTGTCCTTCCAGTGAGTAGGCCGGGATCTCGGGGAGAACAGAAATCCAGAGAGCTGCATGAACCTGACCGTCACGCTTTCAGAAGCCAAGGGAACCAGAAATGAGGTTCACTCGCGTGTGGGTCTGTCTCTCCACGGGACGAATCCTCTCTGTGAGCAGATGAGGGTTCCGGGGGCCCCGTGGAGCAGAGAGGATAGACCGTTCCCTCAGGCCCCCTGCTCCTCCCATGCACGCGCACGCTCCCCAACGGTCGGTCCTGGGAACAGCCTGCCCCAGAGGAGCGTGCTGGCCACCACCCACCTCCACGGAGACGGAGACGGCAGTGTCCGTCCGCGTCAGTCATCCTCGTCCAGAGTCCCCGGGCTGCGTGCCCTCGCCTTCACGCCTGGCGCCGTCCGTTCTGTAGGTTTGTGTCGAACCTGCCCGGAGCCCTGTGCCATCGTCCCGGATCAGGGGTTCGGTGGAAAACACCCCGTCCCCCCGCCTCATCGGCAGGTGGATCCTTCACCACTGGGCCACCAGGCAGGGAAGTCCCTTCACAGCCTTCTAAAAGCATCTACCCTGAAACATTCCATGTCGTCCTCCAAAATCACTGGACCATCACGACTGAAATGAAGGAAACTATGTGAGTTCAAGAATGTCTTCACTCCTCAGTGCTTCTTGCTTTAGAACCACGAAGGCATCTCTCTCTCTCTCTCTCTCTCTCTCTCTCTCTCTCTCTCTCACACACACACACACACACACACACACACACACACACACAGAGGGGGCTCATCGTCCAAAAGAAACCAACTGTTGTGTTTAATCCATCCCCTTTGTTGTGGCCGTTGTGCCATCGCTAGTCAAAGAAGCTGATCTCATGTGGAATCCGATGTCTTCTCTAGGACACTTCAAGAAGCAGCAAGAGTGCCGGTTTGTGAGAAACGAAGGTCAACCCGTCACGATGCGATCCCTTTTCCTGGCCTGATCGTTCAGAAACTCTCCCATCCCAAGCGGGGGACGTCAGGATATCCATCTTGAGTTTGGGACTGGGGCTTCCCCGGCGGCTCCGTAGGAAACCATCCCGTGCCCGCGCAGGAAACACGGGTTTCATCCCCGGCCCGGGAAGATCCCACGTGCTACAGAGCCACGAAGCCCATAGGCCTCGCCGATGGAATCTGTGCTCTCGATCCTGGCCGCTGCGAGCGCTGAGCCCACACCCAGCAGCCACTGAAGCCCACGTGCCCCAGAGCCCACGCTCCCCAAGAGGAACCACAGCCACGAGAAGCCCAGACACACAAGCGCAGAGCGGCCCCCTCCTCCACGGAGAGAGAACAGCTCGCATGGCAGTGAAGGCGCAAAAAGCACACCCCCACAGACATCAAAGACATCCCGTGATTCGAAAGCAAGACGGGGTCTAGGATGGGATGCCGTCGGCCAAGACCTCATCCTATCCCTCGGGAAGCTCGCTGACTCTGCGGTAGAGGAGATCAAGAGACCGCCGCTCACCGTGCCATCGGAAGTGTGGGAAGCTCTCCCTACAGTGCTGAGAGCCCAGTGGAGACGTGACCCGTGGGGACCGTGAGCGTGCCTGTTCTCGTGAAGAAGTCCTTCCCAGTCCGGGCTCTGGAGATCGGCCTGCAGACAGTGGACGGCCATCCCTCTCGGCTCCCTGCAGGCCCACGGGTCCGGGCGTGCTGTGCCCCCAGCATCTGCTCGCATCTTCTGGGCCCGTCTCCCCCATGGTGCTCCACTCGCTTTGAATCCTTCTCCCCTCTCGTCTGACATGTTTTCTTTCCTGTTCGACTCTTTCCGGCTCCCCAGGCACCACTTCGCATCGTTCTTCTCTTCTCATCGCACTCGTCTCGTGGAAAGAATTCCACGTATCTCTGCCCTGTGCCCCAAGGAGTCTGTCATCGCTCCATTCATCTGGGGATGGACTGGCACGCAGGCAACCCCGGCCCACGAAAACCGTGGTTCCGTGTGGATGGAACGACTCGCCGACGACCGCAGGGGGCTTGTGGACGTGGACGGCTGGCACCGGGGAGTCGTCCTGCGGACACACCCTCGGGCACCATCGCGTTCGCGGGAGCGTTTGGGTTGCCGTCGTGGTCGCCGCCGTATTCCCTAAGACGTGTGCGGTCGCACTGGATTCCGACGGCGTCTATTGGAAAAGAATGGATCCTTCCCCGGATCCCCTCCGAAGGACTTCGAAAAGAGTCGTGGTCGAGACATGATCGATCTTTCCAACACTCTCACTTCTGGGTAGACATCTAAAGAAAAGAGACACAGAATCTAAATCTCAGAGAGACATCTGCACTCCCATGTCCACGGCAGCATCAGTCACACGGGTCAAGAGAGGGAAACAGCCCGAGTGTCCATCAAGGGAAGAAGAGGGAAAGAAGACACACGATCCAGATAGAGATCGATCGATAGGTAGACATAGATGTCCCACGGAGCCACAGGAACGAACACATTCTTATCTGGTGATAGCATGGATGTGACTTAGGGCGTGATGCCAAATGAATAAGTCAGGTAGAGAAAGAAAAAGACTTTCTCGTGCCACTTACATGCCATGGATGGCCATCAAAAAAAAAAGAAAGAAAGAAAGAAAACGATCATCACAGAGCGGCTGGGGGAGGGAGAAATGGGAAGATATTGCATTGATGTAAGGGGGAAAGAAAAAAAAAAACCGACTTCACGGATAAGGTACATCTGTACTGTACACGTCACAACGAGCACGGTGATTCTAATGAACAGCATTATTATGATCGTATGATACTATTCGGAGAAGGCCATGGCACCCCTCTGCAGTCCTCTTGCCCGGAAAATCCCATGGACCGGAGGAGCCTGGTGGGCCGCAGTCCACGGGGTCGCTAACAGTCGGACACGACTGAGCGACTTCCCTTCCACTTTTCACTTTCACGCCTTGGAGAAGGACATGGCAACCCACTGCAGGGTTCTTGCCTGGAGAATCCCAGGGGCGGGGGTGCCCGGTGGGCTACCGTCCGTGGGGTCGCACAGATTCGGACACGACTGAAGCGACGCAGCAGCAGCAGCAGCAGCAGCAGCAGCAGCAGCATGATCATCTGAGAAAGTTGCCATGACAGTGGACATGAATCACTCTCCTCCCGTCCAATGGCAGAAGGAAATGGCCACCCACTCTAGGATTCTTGCCTGGAACTGTCCACGGATGGAGGAGCCTGGTAGGCTACAGTCCGTGGGGTCGCAAAGAGTCGAACACGACCGAGTGACTTCACTTTCTTTCACATCCAGTCATGATCTGTATGGGTTGTGAGAAAGCTATGAGCTACCGCTTGGGTGGTCATTATTCTTCTGCAACATACAGGTGCCTCTTGTCCCCATTCTGTACACATGAGAACGGAGGATGTCATATGTCCTTCACGGAGGAAATGATATTTCAATACACCTGGAAATTAAACACATAAAATCACCTAGTTGTCTTGTCTTTCCATGAAGAGTCAGTATCGGCTGCGCTAAAAAAAAAAAAGAAAAGAAAAGAAAAGAAAGAAAGAAAGAAAAAGAAAGCTTTCTTTGGGGGTCTTCGATATGGCCATGCAGGGACACAGGTTTGAATAAAAACCGGGGGAACGTTCCCCAGGAAAGAGTCGGGGGCTTAGAAAGCTGAAGCTCCGTGAGGTTGTAAAGCGACCCGAGAGCAATGAGGATGGACTGTCACGCAAACAAGGGACTGTCTCTTCTTCCAGGGTCCATAGACGGTCACCAGTGAGGCAGGGAAAGGGGAGGGTGTGTGGGATAGGGGTCTTGAATGTCGGGAACACTGTTTCGAGGATCCGGAGGCCTCTGTTCCCCAGGAGGTGCTCCGAGTTTCCAGACTGAGACACAGACCTCTTCCTCCATGGCCCGCCCCTTCTCTATTTTGGGGCGCTCTCTTGGCGATGCTGACTCCACTTTGATTTTCCTGTCACATGTCATCCCCTTTTGCATTCAAAGATACCATTCCATCATGGAAACAAGAGACCTGGTTTATCTCTTTAGAGAGGATTCGAATGAGACAGGATCACTATCCGTGGCGTGGTTTCGGGCACGAACGACCCACACGGGGATCCATGCCACATCTCTCTTTGCCATAGAGAAAGGCTGTGTATGGCAAATGATGCCACGGGATCGGCGAGTTCCTCGGGCTCAGCACTCTCTCGACTTGGCTGCGGTTTTGGTTTTGTTCCCTTCCGTGTTTGCTCGCTTGCTGACCCGCACGTTCTCTCCGGATAGGGCAGCCCATCGAAGCGGAAACACAATCCAGTCTGTGTGGATCCTATTCACGCATCCGATGGGGAGATCAACGACCTCTACGTGGATCCATACACATGGCCGTGTTGGGTTCAGGAGGACCCTTTGGTGTTTTCTGGGTGCGCCCTTTGTTGTCCATGAGCTCACGTGCCTTTCGGGGACATGGCTGATGGAGACGGACACCAAGCAGCAGGGCAGCGAGCTGGCGTCTCGGCCTAGAGCGGTTTCCCAAATGACATCTCAGAACCAGGGCTGAGACAGCCATCCCTCCCCGGGCCCCCCTCGTCGCCGGGGAGGGGTGGGGTGGGGTGGGGGTGGGGGGTGTGAGGTTGGGGAGATGGGGGTGGGAGCCGGGTCCGGGTGCGCGCACGCACGCGCCTGTGTGTGTGAGTGGGTGGGGGGGGGGGGCGGGGCGGGGAGGAGACGGGACTGGGCTCGGGGTTGGGGGTGCCCGAGGTGAGGGGACCGTCCCGGTCCCCCTGAGACGTGAAGGCAGGTTCTGTCCCGCTGAGAACTCCCTGCCTTCAGGGGCGCACGAGGGGAGCAGGTTTCTCTCCAATCCATTTAGTAAACGGTTTTGAAACAGTTTCCAGACAAAAAGTATCACACAGTTATACACAACATGTCTACTTGTACTTGCCGGGGCCAGCGTGAGGAACTCCGCCCATGGCAAAGGTCACGAGGAAGGAGGCTTGGCACACGCAAAGGCGTGATCAGGCCTCCGGAAACCCCCCGTTCCCGAGCATCTACCCCCAAAGCCAGAGTCTACCTAGAAAGGACGCGTCTCGTGGGTTGGTTAGGAATGACGTGGGTGAAGGGTTTTTCACGTGTCGGGCCAATCATGACGGCTCATCCCCGGCCCTGGGTGTGACGAGGGCGTCTCAGGTCAAACCTCTCTGCTGACAGACCGGCTCGCGTGACAGGGTCATCCGCACTCCCGCCACGACGCACACGAGTGTCGACGACCTCTCCACCGTAAACAGCACAGAGAGTCTGGGAGTCTTTGGAGAGTCTTCGTGAGCACAGGGCTTTTCTCACGGTGGTCGAGTCCACGATTGCCGCCAGGCCTCCATAGCCTTAGGCACCTGGGAATCTATGAATCCGTGTCGTTGGAATATAGAAAAGGACATAGAGTCGTTTGGAAGGGGAGCAATACTGGACTCTGTGAGTCCATGAATGTTCTCTTTTGGAATAGATTCCCTGTCCTTTGGGATCCAGCCCTGTGTCCTTGCTATGTAAACATGTCACTCGATCACTCTCTTAAGCCTAAAGAGACCTTCAGGGCACCATGGGGGAAAGGGATTTCATGTGTTGGGCTGATGGTTGCTGCTACATCTCCATGTTCCCTGCCCTTAGAGTGAATCTAACTAGCATAGAGGAGACATAAGGATTCACCTTTCAGAGGAATCATGTGACCTTTGGGTTCAACCCATTCCTTTCTTGATTGGAACTCACGACACCCTCACCCTACAGGCATGTACCTTTATCTGGAGGGTGGTGCCTGGTTTAAGAAAAAAACACCCTTGGAACACAGAAGTGTTTTGGGGATCAGAAAGAAAGGATCATCACATGTCAGCAGGCCTCACGGCCAGAAGATGATGTCATATCCCTGAGACCCCTTTTTTTTTTTTTTTTTTTTTCGTACATTTATGTGAAGCACCTGATTTTGAGAAAGGTCGGGACTCCTGGCCCCCACGTGACTCTGTAGTCATCCCTATATGTCACCAAAGGTAGAGAGGCAAACCCAACACGAAAGAAATCGGATCCGTCTCCGGAAAGACCGATACCCCCATGTCGCTTCTTTCTTGCTCCCCGTTTCTCTGGCTGAATTCCAAGTTATTCAGCCTCTTTTCCTCCACTCATTTTCCTACGACACTATCCGTTTCTAATCTCTCTATATCTCTGTCATTAAATACGTGTTTATCCAAGGACGCCAACACCGTCCCCACCTTCGAATTCCCTGGATCCAACGGGGCTGGACCCGGGCAGGAGGCGGCGTGTGGTGGTGTGTCTGGGGCATGCGCAGGTGGTGCCGCGTGGGTGTATGTGTGTGTGGGGGGAGGGGTAATGTGTGTGGTGTGTGTATAGGTTCCACGTGAGGCCGAGTGTGTGTCGGGTGGGCACCATGGGTGTGTGCGTGTGGGATGCGCCTGTGGGTGTGGGCATGGCCGGAAGGGGGTGGGGCGTGCAGAGACAGTGGCCCAGAGACACAGCCAGGCAAAGGACAACGCAGTGTGTGTGTGTGTAGGGGGTAGGGGGGAGTGTGTGGTATGTGGCCTGTGCGAGCGGGGTGTGAACGGGCTGCGTGTGTGTGTGTATGTGTCTGGGGTCGGGATGTGTGTGTGCGCAGCGTGCAGGCGGGGTGTGTGTGCGGGTATGCGTGTGGCGTGTAGGGTGCCGCTGTGGGTGTGGGTGTGGGTGTGGCCTGTGGGTCTGAGGGGCGGTGGCGCAGAGACAGAGGCCCAGAGAAACAGCTAGGCAAAGGACAACGCAGTGGGGGGGGAGGGGGGGGGCTCGTGAGGCGGCTTGCAGGAGGGGTGGGGGGTGGGATGTGTGTTCGGGCATGTTGTGTGCGATCGTCGCGGGGTGTTTATGGGCGGGGGGGTGGGTGTGGCGTTGGAAGCGGGGCTGGGTGTGTGTGGCCTCAGCGTGTGGTGTGTGGGCAGAGCGAGAGAAGAGGAGAGGTGGAGCATCACAGCCAGGCCAAGGACAACGCAGTGTGTGTGTGTGTGTGTGTCTGGGTTCGGGATGTGTGTGTGTGCTGTGCGTACGCGGGGTGTGTGTGCGGGTATGCGTGTGGCGTGTAGGGTGCACCTGTGGTTGTGGGTGTCCCGGGGAGGGGCGGCGTGGCACAGAGACACAGCTAGGCAAAGGACGGTGCAGTGTGTCTGTGTGTGTGTGTGGGGGGGGGGGGGGTGCGGGAGAGGTGGGGGTGCGGGGTATGTGTTGGGGCATGGTGTGTGCGGGGGTGGGGGGTTTAATGGGCGGGCAGGTGTGTGTGGCGCTGGGGGCGGGGCGGGGTGTGTGTGTCTACGCATGTGGTGTGTGGGCAGAGACAGAGGAGAGGGGGAGAGTCACAGCCAGGCCAAGGACCACGCAGTGGAGGGGGGGGGAGGGGGGGCTGTGGGGGGAGGGGGGGCTGGGGCGGGAGGGGAGGAGTGTGCGGTGTGTGGCAATCGTGGGCGGGGTGCAAACGGGCTGGGTGTGCCTGTGTCTGGGGTCGGGATGTGTGTGTGCACTGTGTGCAGGCGGGGTGTGTGTGCAGGTATGCGTGCGGTGTGTGGTGCGCCTGCGGTTGTGGGTGTGGTGGAGGGTGGGTGGCGCAGAGACACAGCTAGGCAAAGGACAGTGCAGTGTGTGGGGGGGGCGGGGGGGCGGGAGAGGTGAGGGGGCGGGGTTCATAATCTGAAAGGTGAAAGGCACAGGGACGCACGGACGCACCCACCCACCCACGCACGCACGCACGCAGGCAGGCACCCAGCCACGCACCCACCCACCCACCTGCCCACGCACGCACGCGTCCACGCACCCACCCACGCACGTGCCCGTCCACACTGTTGTGTGACGAGCTGGGTGGATCTAAGCGTGTGATGACTCTGTCCATCGGGTGGAAATCGCAGATCTCAGTGAGGTTATGATGGGAGCAGGGGCTTTGACGCAGTGCGACGGAGAACACACTGATGATCGACTTCAAGGTCAATAGAGAGGGGTCTGAAACCTCCCAGAAGGAAATCACAGCACTTTATCATAAAGTTTGGTGTAGCTATTTGTTCTGGCATAGTCACCAAGTGTAAACGGTTCATTTCTGAATGTCATTTCTGTCCCGCTGAGTCCTCCCTGCCTTCAGGTGCGCCAGCGAGGGGTGCAGGTTTCTCTCCAATCCACGGCCATGCATCGTTTTCGCCCTGTTCAAAAAAAAAAAAAAAAACACAAAGACCAAAACGTATTTGTTTATCTTGGCCTGTTTTCCGGGCCGAGGCCAAAGACCTCTTCAAGCGTGTCCAAAGGATCTGACAGGATGGGAGGGAGGGTGCAGGTCAATCCACGGGTCAGGAGATCCACAGAAGCTGTCACAGCTGTGACTCGGGCCTTTTTCAGAAACAGGCCCATTTGGATGATTCCCTGGACAGGAGTCACCCCAGGAGTTTCCTTGAAGGGATCGAGTTGAGCTGCAGGAGTCGGGAGCGTGACCCCGCCGCCGCCAGAGGGCCTCCTCAGCCCGGCAGGCCGGCCTGCAGGCAGGCAGGCAGGGGCTATTGTCTGTGGGCCCCACCGCCACCCTCCCCCACCCTCCCCCTGCAGGGCCTCGTCCGATAGCTTCATTCAGATGCAGAAAGCTTTCCAGTCAAGTCAGAGCCTTTGACTTCGCCTCGAGCTTCTCTCCATTGAATGGTGATCCGCCCCACCCACCCCTCCTCCCATCGCCATCCCCATCCCCATCCCCCCATTCCATGTCTCCACCTCGAGACTGCCCCTTTCGGCACCGTGCGGAGGAAGGGGGCTGGGGGGTGGGGAGGGAGGCCGAGGGACACACTCGCCTCGTGTCAGGCCAAAGGAGTCTCCTCCTTTTCTGTCACCCAGGAAACCCCGCTCACGCGTGCGAGGATCACGGACGTGCGTCGAAGCAGCCATCGTCCCTTGACAGCTTCCCCTCCGTGGGAGGAGGTTTTCATTCCTGCCCGCCTCCAGTTCCGTTCCGTTCAGTCGCTCAGTCGCGTCCGACTCTTTGCGACCCCACGAATCGCAGCACGCCAGGCCTCCCTGTTCATCACCATCTCCCGGAGTTCACTCAGACTCACGGCCATCGAGTCCGTGATGCCATCCAGCCATCTCACCCTCTGTCGTCCCCTTCTCCTCCTGCGCCCAATCCCTCCCAGCATCAGAGTTTTTTTTTCCAATGAGTCCACTCTTCTCGTGAGGTGGCCAGAGTCCTGGGGTTTCAGCTTTCGCATCATTCCTGCCAAAGAAATCCCAGGGCTGATCTCCTTCCGAATGGACCGGTTGGATCTCCTTGCAGTCCAAGGGACTCTCGAGAGTCTTCTCCAACACCACAGTTCAAAAGCATCCATTCTTCGGCGCTCAGCCTCCTTCACAGTCCAGCTCTCACATCCACACATGAGCAAGGAAAAACCATAGCCTTGACTAGACGGACCTTAGTCGGCAAAGTCACGTCACCGCTTTTGAAGATGCTATCTAGGTTGGTCACCACTTTTCTTCCAAGGAGTCAGCGTCTTTTAATGTCATGGCTACAGTCACCATCTGCAGTGATTCTGGAGCCCCCCAAAATAAAGTCTGACCCTGTTTCCACTGGTTCCCCATCTATGTCCCACGAAACGATGGGACCGGACGCCATGATCTTCGTTTTCTGAATGTTGAGCTTTAGGCCAACGTTTTCACTCTCCTCTTGCACTTTCCTCAAGAGGCTTTGTCGCTCCTCTTCCCTTTCTGCCATACGGGTGGTGTCATCTGCATATCTGAGGCCATCGATATTTCTCCCGGCCATCTTGAGTCCAGCTTGTGTTTCTTCCAGTCCAGCGTTTCTCATGATGTCCTCTGCATAGAAGTGAAAGAAGCAGGGTGACAATAGACAGCCTTGACGTCCTCCTTTCCCAATCTGGAACCCAGTCTGTCGCTTCCTGACCTGCCTACGGATTTCTCAAGAGGCAGGTCGGGCGGTCTGGTATTCCCATCTCTCTCAGCCTTCAGAGAGACAGAAAAGGAGGGAGGGGCAGAGCGTTCCTCTGGAGCCGGCCGGCTCTGTAGTCACTCGAATCCAAAACACTCCATCGGGCACGGAGGTTCACGTGCGGTGGGCTGGAGTGGGGTGGGGACGGCGGCCTACTCCGAACCCTAGCCGTTTTCCCTCCTCTGGAACCTGGAAAAGGAACCTAGGAAAAGCTGAGCTGCTGTCTGTGTGCGTGAGTGCGTGCACGTACACGTGTACGTGAGAGACGGCACGTTGTCCATGTGCGTGTGCGTGTGCATGGACGTGAGAGGAAAAGGGGAAAAAAAGGAAAGAAAGGAGGAGGAAAAAAAAAAAAAAAAAAAACAGAAGGAGGGAAGGACGAAATAGGTGAGTTAGTAGGGCCTCCGTGTCGTGGAAAGAGTTTCTGAGCACAGATCCTCCGTTCAGTGAATCAGCGATCGTATCTCCTCTACAGGAGGCCGTGATGTCGATGGACGGGTCCGGGAAAGCAGGCCTGGGGTGCAAGCGATCGGGTATTTTCTTTCCCCTCAGAGGCACTTGTAGGGAAACCAAGGAAACACACAGGTTCATCCCTGGAGCGGATTCGAGACACCAGTCGGTGGAGGGAGAGGCAGTCTAGGAGACTGATTTCTAGACGTCAGGGTCGGGTCCTGGAGCGGGTTGCCATGTCCTTCTCCAGGAGGCCTTCCTGGCCCAGGGATGGAACCCGGGTCTCCAGGAGTGTGTACCCGCGTTTCTCAGAAACACCCTCTGGGCCCCTAAGGAACCTGTGGCAATCACGAGCGCCAAGGAGATAAGAATCCTCCACTGAGAGTTTCCCAAGTCTGGAAGGACCAGATCGAGAGAAAAAGAGAAAGGATTCCCTTCTGCCGACAGGGGTGTTGTACGAAGGGACCAAGGGGATGGCCGTCTTTCCAAATTCACATGTTCAACATTGTGTCCTTTCGGTCCTCTGTGTTCTCTTTGTATCTGGAAAGCAACAGGTGGAACGGTATAGGTCCTTTCATTATTTGATTTTTCTTTCTGTCTTTTTCCCGCCCGCCCGCCCGCCCGCCCGTCCGTCCGTCCATCCCTCCATCTGTCTTCTCTCTGTCTCTGTCGCTTTTCACTCAGGTTAGGGAATTTAAAAAAACAAAAAAACAAAAACAAAGGAGGAATCTGTATCTCTGCAGGTCAGGAAGCTACAGTTAGAACTAGACACGGAAACCCAACAGGCTGGTTCCAAATAGGGAAAGGAGTCCATCAAGGCTGTCTATCGCCACCCTGCTTATGTAACCTACAGGCTGAGTACACATCATGAGAAACGCTGGGCTGGATGAAGCGCAAGCTGGAGTCAAGATTGCCGGGAGAAATATCAATCACCTCAGATACGCACATGACACCACCCTTATGGCAGAAATGAAGTATGGGCGGGTTGGGAGGCGGGGGGGGGCGCGGGGAGGGGCGTTACAAAGTCATGGTCGTTTCAGGTGTTCAGATTCTTTTCCCTCAGAGGTTCATGCAAAGTCATACGTCTACTTTCCTGCGCTGGCATAGGATCCTGGTGCCCGTGGATTGTTCTGACGTCCAGTTTATGTGTACGCGTTCAACCCGACCTCCTAAGGGGACCGCCTGCTCCTCCCCGCCCCCAATCCTGTGTTCCTCAAGAAGTCAGGCGTCCACTGTAGCATCCTCTTCCTCAGTTCACCCAACGCCATGACAGAAGTCATTCCTCCAGCTTTCCCATCGGTTCTCTACACCTCGCCTGATGATGGCGGGGGACCGGAAGACTGACCGTTCTGAAGAATGTCGCAAGAGCTCTGGGTGAAGGCTCCTACGACTCGCTCGGTGAAGTGGGTGGCGTGTCAATCCGTAGAGACCGTGGAAGGGATGCCCCAAGTGGCAAACACCATCGCTCTCAGTGGCGGTCCGTTTGCTTGTCTGCAGCGAGGGACGGAAGGGAGGCTTCCACCTTCCACAGAGAAAGCTATCCCTAGCGTCCCGAGCATGTTTGACCACCACCCCACCCCGCCGCCCCAGGTGACAGGCGTGACAGGTCAGACTGTAGCAATCGTCACGTCAAGGGTGTACGCACAACAGGCAGACTCATCTGAAAGGCACCCTGTCCTGTGAAGGTGGAGGGAGGGGAGGGAGGGGCAGAGGGATGGCGAGGAAGGGAAAGAGAAAGAGAGGGACAGGAACGCACACGGTGGGGGCGGAGGGGGTGGGGGGAGGCGGTCGGGGGCCAGCGTGAGGAACTCCGCCCATGGCAAAGGTCACGAGGAAGGAGGCTTGGCACACGCAAAGGCGTGATCAGGCCTCAGGAACCCCCCCGTTCCCGAGCATCTACCCCCAAAGCCAGAGTCTACCTAGAAAGGACGCGTCTCGTGGGTTGGTTAGGAATGACGTGGGTGAAGGGTTTTTCACGTGTCGGGCCAATCATGACGGCTCATCCCCGGCCCTGGGTGTGACGAGGGCGTCTCAGGTCAAACCTCTCTGCTGACAGACCGGCTCGCGTGACAGGGTCATCCGCACTCCCGCCACGACGCACACGAGTGTCGACGACCTCTCCACCGTAAACAGCACAGAGAGTCTGGGAGTCTTTGGAGAGTCTTCGTGAGCACAGGGCTTTTCTCACGGTGGTCGAGTCCACGATTGCCGCCAGGCCTCCATAGCCTTAGGCACCTGGGAATCTATGAATCCGTGTCGTTGGAATATAGAAAAGGACATAGAGTCGTTTGGAAGGGGAGCAATACTGGACTCTGTGAGTCCATGAATGTTCTCTTTTGGAATAGATTCCCTGTCCTTTGGGATCCAGCCCTGTGTCCTTGCTATGTAAACATGTCACTCGATCACTCTCTTAAGCCTAAAGAGACCTTCAGGGCACCATGGGGGAAAGGGATTTCATGTGTTGGGCTGATGGTTGCTGCTACATCTCCATGTTCCCTGCCCTTAGAGTGAATCTAACTAGCATAGAGGAGACATAAGGATTCACCTTTCAGAGGAATCATGTGACCTTTGGGTTCAACCCATTCCTTTCTTGATTGGAACTCACGACACCCTCACCCTACAGGCATGTACCTTTATCTGGAGGGTGGTGCCTGGTTTAAGAAAAAAACACCCTTGGAACACAGAAGTGTTTTGGGGATCAGAAAGAAAGGATCATCACATGTCAGCAGGCCTCACGGCCAGAAGATGATGTCATATCCCTGAGACCCCTTTTTTTTTTTTTTTTTTTTCGTACATTTATGTGAAGCACCTGATTTTGAGAAAGGTCGGGACTCCTGGCCCCCACGTGACTCTGTAGTCATCCCTATATGTCACCAAAGGTAGAGAGGCAAACCCAACACGAAAGAAATCGGATCCGTCTCCGGAAAGACCGATACCCCCATGTCGCTTCTTTCTTGCTCCCCGTTTCTCTGGCTGAATTCCAAGTTATTCAGCCTCTTTTCCTCCACTCATTTTCCTACGACACTATCCGTTTCTAATCTCTCTATATCTCTGTCATTAAATACGTATTTATCCAAGGACGCCAATGCCGTCCCCACCTTCGAATTCCCTGGATCCAACGGGGCTGGACCCGGGCAGGAGGCGGCGTGTGGTGGTGTGTCTGGGGCATGCGCAGGTGGTGCCGCGTGGGTGTATGTGTGTGTGGGGGGAGGGGTAATGTGTGTGGTGTGTGTATAGGTTCCACGTGAGGCCGAGTGTGTGTCGGGTGGGCACCATGGGTGTGTGCGTGTGGGATGCGCCTGTGGGTGTGGGCGTGGCCGGAAGGGGGTGGGGCGTGCAGAGACAGTGGCCCAGAGACACAGCCAGGCAAAGGACAACGCAGTGTGTGTGTGTGTAGGGGGTAGGGGGGAGTGTGTGGTGTGTGGCCTGTGTGAGCGGGGTGCGAACGGGCTGTATGTGTGTGTGTGTGTGTGTGTGTGTGTGTGTGTGTGTGTGTGTGTGTCTGGGGTCGGGATGTGTGTGTGTGCACTGTGTGCAGGCGCGGTGTATGTGCGGGTATGCGTGTGGTGTGTAGGGTGCGCCTATGGTTGTGGGTGTGGTGGAGGGTGGGTAGCGCAGAGACACAGCTAGGCAAAGGACAAGGCAGTGTGTGTGGGGGGGCGTGGGGAGCGGGAGAGGTGGGGGAGGCGGGGTATGTGTGGGGGCGCGTGGTGTGTGCGGGGGTGGGGGTTTTGTGGGCGGGGGTGGGGGTGTGCGTATGGCTACGCACGTGGTGTGTGGGCAGAGCCAGAGGAGGGGGAGACAGCGACAGCCAGGCCAAGGACAATGCAGTGTGTGTGTGTGTATGGGGGAGCGGGGGGAGTGTGTGGTGTGTGGTGTGCGGTGTGTGGCGTGTGCGGGCTGGGTGCCTAAGGGCTGGGGGTATGTGTGCGTGTGTCTGTGCGCGTGTGCGTGTGGCGGGGTGGTGGGGGGGGGGGGTGGGGGTGGTCCGGGATGCGTGTGTGCACGCGCTGGGTGCAGGCGGGGTGTGTGTGCGGATATGCGTGCGGTGTGTAGGGTGTTCCTGCGGGTGGTGCGGGCAGAGACAGAGGCAGAGAGTCGCAGCCAGGCAAAGGACGACGCAGTGGGTGTGTGGTATGGGCATGGTGTGGGGGGTGGGGTGGGGTGGGGTCTGCGTGTGGTGTGTGTGGTGGGCGGGCAGAGACAGATCCAGTCAGGCAGAGGATCACGTGCACGGATGGATATCCCGCATCATCTGCTTGTGTTTTCTGAGCTCATTCAGCACCTCCGCGATCAAGACCACTCCCACGAAATGTGAGTCTGCCCCCACCAGCCAGCACTTGTCTTTGGCCAGGCAGACAGGGGAGTGTTCCGAGTTTGGGGGGGGGGGGGGGGAGGGGGGGCGGGGTTGGCGACTCGCTGTCACCAGGCCAGCTTGGGTCCTCGCGTTCTGCCCCTGAACCTGACTGGAGCAAGTGGATCCGTGTGATCTGTCGTGGCTCTGTTTGAAATCCTTGGCGGGAGAAGGAAGATTTCCCCCCACGCCAGGGGAGACAAGCCCCCAGAAAGTCACCTCCCCGGGGTTCCAATAGCTGTTCTCCAAATCGATGAAGTTTCCCAAAGGAGATGTCCCGTCCCAAGCAGAAAAGCCCCAATGGCTCCCCATGGACCTCTGGCCCAAGGTGCCGCTCCCACACAGCCTCCTTCCACAGCCCCAGGGCATTCAAGAGTTCGCCGGCCCGGCCCGCTCCATCCGTGGTCCCCCCGCAGGGCCATCTGAAAAAGCGACCGACAGGCAGGTGGCGCCCGACAGCCAACCCACTGTCCAGAGAGCCGGCCTCGGCATAGAAGCTCCGAGGGAGACCGGCAGGGACTCGTTGCCAGACGGGGGGCCCATCCTAGGGCGCAGTTTCTCCGCTCAGTCACCGACGTGGACAGGAAAGCGGGACACGCCAACACTTCTCGGGAACGTCTCTGGGCGAGGTACGACGGACGCAGGGACGGACAGACGGAGGGGGTGGGGGGGGTGGGGGAGGGGGAGGGGGAGCATTCTTGACCGCACGCCCGCACCCACCGACGCACGCACGCAGGCACGCACGCAGGCACGCAGGCACGCAGGCACGCAGGCACGCAAGCACGCAAGCACGCACCGACCGACCGACGCCGGGGTCCAGCCCTGGTGGATCCAGGGTGATTCGAGGGTGGGGATGGAATCGGCGTCCTAGGAAAAAAGTTAATTCATTATAGATATACAGAGAGAGATTACAAACGGATCGTGTCGTAGGAAATATTAGTGGCGAAAAAGAGGCGGAATCACTTGGTTTACGTGGAATCGCATCCATGCTGCAGATGCGAATTCAGCCAGAAAAACGGGGAGCAAGAGAGAAACGACAGAGGGGAATCCGTCTTTCCAGAAACTGATCCCATTTCTTTGATTTTTAGGCTTGCTTCTAACCTTTTGTTACACATAGGGATGAATCCAGAGTCACGCGGGGGTCAGCAATCCTGACCTTTCTCAAAATCAGGTGCTTTCCCTCCAAGGAAGGTCTTAGGGGTTTTCCATCATCTTCTGGCCACGAGGCCTGCTGACATTTTATGATCCTTTGTTCTGATCCCCAAAACACTCACGTTTTCCAAGGGTTTTTTTTGTGAAACCAGGCACCACCCTCCGGATAAAGTTGCATTCCTAAAGGGTGAGGGTGTCGTGAGTCCCGATCAAGAAAGGCACTGATGTCACTCAAGGTTCACAGGATTCATCTGAAAGGTTCATACTTATTTCTCCCCAGAGACACTGCTAGGCAAAGGACAAGGCAGTGTGTGTGTGGGTGGGGGGGGTGCGAGAGAGGTGGGGGGCGGGGTATGTGTGGGGCCTCGGTGTGTGCGGGGGTTGGGGTGTTTATGGGCAGGCGGTGTGTGTGGCGTTGGCGGCGGGAGGGGTGCGTGTGTCTACGCATTAGGTGTGTGGGCAGAGACAGAGGAGATGGGGAGAGTCACAGCCAGGCCAAGGACAATGCAGTGTGTGTGTGTGAGGGCGGAGGCGGGGGAGGGGAGGAGTGTGCGGTGTGTGGTGTGTGCGGGCGGGGTGCGAACCGGCTGGGTGAGTGTGTGTCTGGGATCGGGATGTGTGTGTGCACTGTGTGCAGGCGGGGTGTGTGTGCGGATCTGCGTGTGGTAGGTGGGGTGCCCCTGTGGGTGTGGGTGTGGGTGTCGGTGTGGCCGGTGTGTGTGGGGGGGGGGGGGGGGAGGTGGCGCAGAGACAGAGGCCCAGTGACACAGCTAGGCAAAGGACAAGGCAGTGTGTGTGGGGGGGGAGGGGGAAGGGGGCGTGCGGGAGGGGTGGGGGAGTGGGATGTGTACAGGGGCGTGGTGTGTGCAGTCGTCGCGGGGAATTTATGGACGGGGCGGGGGGTGTGTGTAATTGTGGCGTTGGGGGCGGGGCTGGGTGCGTGTGGCCTCAGCATGTGGTGTGTGGGCAGAGACAGAGGCGAGGCGGAGAGTCACAGCCGGGCCAAGGACTAGGTAGTTGGGGGGGTGGGGGGGGGATTGGGGGAGTTTGTGGTGTGTGGCGTGTGCCAGCGGGCTGGGTGTGGGTGTGTCTGGGTTCGGAATGTGTGTGTGCACGGTGTGCAGGCGGGGGGTGTGTGTGCGGGTATGCGTGTGGTGTGTAGGGTGCCGCTGTGGGTGTGGGTGTGGGTGTGGGTGTGGGTGTGGCCTGTGGGTGCAAGGGGTGGTGGCGCAGAGACAGAGGACCAGAGACACTGCTAGGCAAAGGACAAGGCAGTGTGTGTGTGTGTGTATGGGGGAGCGGGGGGAGTGTGTGGTGTGCGGTGTGCGGTGTGTGGCGTGTGCGGGCCGGGTGCCTACGGGCTGGGGGTATGTGTGCGTGTGTGTGTGCGCGTGTGCATGTGGCGGGGTGGGGAGGGGGGTGGGGGTGGTCCGGGATGCGTGTGTGCACGCGCTGGGTGCAGGCGGGGTGTGTGTGCGGATATGCGTGCGGTGTGTAGGGTGTTCCTGCGGGTGGTGCGGGCAGAGACAGAGGCAGAGAGTCGCAGTCAGGCAAAGGACGACGCAGTGGGTGTGTGGTATGGGCATGGTGTGGGGGGTGGGGTGGGGTGGGGTCTGCGTGTGGTGTGTGTGGTGGGCGGGCAGAGACAGATCCAGTCAGGCAGAGGATCACGTGCACGGATGGATATCCCGCATCATCTGCTTGTGTTTTCTGAGCTCACTCAGCACCTCCGCCATCAAGACCACTCCCACGAAATGTGAGTCTGCCCCCACCAGCCAGCACTTGTCTTTGGCCAGGCAGACAGGGGAGTGTTCCGAGATTGGGGGGGGGGGGGGAGGGGGGGCGGGGTTGGCGACTCGCTGTCACCAGGCCAGCTTGGGTCCTCGCGTTCTGCCCCTGAACCTGACTGGAGCAAGTGGATCCGTGTGATCTGTCGTGGCTCTGTTTGAAATCCTTGGCGGGAGAAGGAAGATTTCCCCCCACGCCAGGGGAGACAAGCCCCCAGAAAGTCACCTCCCCGGGGTTCCAATAGCTGTTCTCCAAATCGATGAAGTTTCCCAAAGGAGATGTCCCGTCCCAAGCAGAAAAGCCCCAATGGCTCCCCATGGACCTCTGGCCCAAGGTGCCGCTCCCACACAGCCTCCTTCCACAGCCCCAGGGCATTCAAGAGTTCGCCGGCCCGGCCCGCTCCATCCGTGGTCCCCCCGCAGGGCCATCTGAAAAAGCGACCGACAGGCAGGTGGCGCCCGACAGCCAACCCACTGTCCAGAGAGCCGGCCTCGGCATAGAAGCTCCGAGGGAGACCGGCAGGGACTCGTTGCCAGACGGGGGGGCCCATCCTAGGGCGCAGTTTCTCCGCTCAGTCACCGACGTGGACAGGAAAGCGGGACACGCCAACACTTCTCGGGAACGTCTCTGGGCGAGGTACGACGGACGCACGGACGGACAGACGGAGGGGGTGGAGGGGGTGGGGGGGTGGGGGAGGGGGAAGGGGAGCCTTCTTGACCGCACGCCCGCACCCACCGACGCACGCACGCAGGCACGCACGCAGGCACGCAGGCACGCAGGCACGCAAGCACGCACCGACCGACCGACGCCGGGGTCCAGCCCTGGTGGATCCAGGGTGATTCGAGGGTGGGGATGGAATCGGCGTCCTAGGAAAAAAGTTAATTCATTATAGATATACAGAGAGAGATTACAAACGGATCGTGTCGTAGGAAATATTAGTGGCGAAAAAGAGGCGGAATCACTTGGTTTACGAGGAATCGCATCCATGCTGCAGATGCGAATTCAGCCAGAAAAACGGGGAGCAAGAGAGAAACGACAGAGGGGAATCCGTCTTTCCAGAAACTGATCCCATTTCTTTGATTTTTAGGCTTGCTTCTAACCTTTTGTTACACATAGGGATGAATCCAGAGTCACGCGGGGGTCAGCAATCCTGACCTTTCTCAAAATCAGCTGCTTTCCCTCCAAGGAAGGTCTTAAGGGTTTTCCATCATCTTCTGGCCACGAGGCCTGCTGACATTTTATGATCCTTTGTTCTGATCCCCAAAGCACTCACGTTTTCCAAGGGGTTTTTTTGTGAAACCAGGCACCACCCTCCGGATAAAGTTGCATTCCTAAAGGGTGAGGGTGTCGTGAGTCCCGATCAAGAAAGGCACTGATGTCACTCAAGGTTCACAGGATTCATCTGAAAGGTTCATACTTATTTCTCCCCAGAGACACTGCTAGGCAAAGGACAAGGCAGTGTGTGAGTGCGGGGTAGGGTGGGGTGGGGTGGGGTGGGGGGGGGGCGAGGGGGAGTGCGGGAGAGGTGGGGGAGCGGGATGTGTGCGCGGGCGTGTCGTGTGCCGTCGTCTCGGGGTGTTTATGGGCGGGGGGGGGGGGTGTGGCGTTGGAAGCGGGGCTGGGTGCGTGTGGCCTCAGCGTGTGTGTGTGGGCAGAGCGAGAGAAGAGGAGAGGTGGAGCATCACAGCCAGGCCAAGGACAACGCAGTGTGTGTGTGTATGGTTGAGGGGGGGGTAGTGTGTGGTGTGTGGCGTGTGCGGGCGGGGTGCGAACGGGCTGGGCGTGTGTGTGCCAGTATGCGTGCGGTGCGTAGGGTGCGCCTGTGGTTGTGGTGGAGGGGGTCGGCGCAGAGACACAGCTAGGCAAAGGACAAGGCAGTGTGTGGGTGGGGGGGGGGTGCGAGAGAGGTGGGGGGCGGGGTATGTGTGGGGCCTCGGTGTGTGCGGGGCAGGCCGTGTGTGTGGCGTTGGCGGCGGGAGGGGTGTGTGTGTCTACGCATTAGGTGTGTGGGCAGAGACAGAGGAGATGGGGAGAGTCACAGCCAGGCCAAGGACAATGCAGTGTGTGTGTGTGTGGGGGGGGGGGGGGGGCGGAGGCGGGGGAGGGGAGGAGTGTGCGGTGTGTGGTGTGTGCGGGCGGGGTGCGAACCGACTGGGTGAGTGTGTGTCTGGGATCGGGATGTGTGTGTGCACTGTGTGCAGGCGGGGTGTGTGTGCGGATCTGCGTGTGGTGGGTGGGGTGCCCCTGTGGGTGTGGGTGTGGGTGTCGGTGTGGCCGGTGTGTGTTTGGGGGGAGGTGGCGCAGAAACAGAGGCCCAGTGACACAGCTAGGCAAAGGACAAGGCAGTGTGTGTGTGGGGTGGGGGGGGGGGGAAGGGGGCTTGCGGGAGGGGTGGGGGAGTGGGATGTGTACAGGGGCGTGGTGTGTGCGCTCGTCGCGTGGAATTTATGGGGAGGGGGTGTGTGTGTGTAATTGTGGCGTTGGGGGCGGGGCTGGGTGCGTGTGGCCTCAGCATGTGGTGTGTGGGCAGAGACAGAGGCGAGGCGGAGAGTCACAGCCGGGCCAAGGACTAGGTAGTTGGGGGGGCGGGGGGGGGGGAATTGGGGGAGTTTGTGGTGTGTGGCGTCTGCCGGCGGGCTGGGTGTGGGTGTGCCTGGGTACGGGATGTGTGGGTGCGCGGTGTGCAGGCCGAGTGTGTGCGCGGGTATGCGTGTGGTGTGTAGGGTGCCGCTGTGGGTGTGGGTGTGGGTGTGGGTGTGGCCTGTGGGTGCGAGGGGTGGTGGCGCAGAGACAGAGGACAAGAGACACTGCTAGGCAAAGGACAAGGCAGTGTGTGTGTGGGTGGGGGGGTGCGAGAGAGGTGGGGGGCGGGGTATGTGTGGGGCCTCGGTGTGTGCGGGGGTTGGGGTGTTTATGGGCAGGCGGTGTGTGTGGCGTTGGCGGCGGGAGGGGTGCGTGTGTCTACGCATTAGGTGTGTGGGCAGAGACAGAGGAGATGGGGAGAGTCACAGCCGGGCCAAGGACAATGCAGTGTGTGTGTGTGAGGGCGGAGGCGGGGGAGGGGAGGAGTGTGCGGTGTGTGGTGTGTGCGGGCGGGGTGCGAACCGGCTGGGTGAGTGTGTGTCTGGGATCGGGATGTGTGTGTGCACGGTGTGCAGGCGGGGTGTGTGTGCGGATCTGCGTGTGGTAGGTGGGGTGCCCTGTGGGTGTGGGTGTGGGTGTCGGTGTGGCCGGTGTGTGTGTGTGGGGGGGGGGGGAGGTGGCGCAGAGACAGAGGCCCAGTGACACAGCTAGGCAAAGGACAAGGCAGTGTGTGTGGGGGGGGAGGGGGAAGGGGGCGTGCGGGAGGGGTGGGGGAGTGGGATGTGTACAGGGGCGTGGTGTGTGCAGTCGTCGCGGGGAATTTATGGGCGGGGCGGGTGGGTGTGTGTAATTGTGGCGTTGGGGGCGGGGCTGGGTGCGTGTGGCCTCAGCATGTGGTGTGTGGGCAGAGACAGAGGCGAGGCGGAGAGTCACAGCCGGGCCAAGGACTAGGTAGTTGGGGGGGCCGGGGGGAATTGGGGGAGTTTGTGGTGTGTGGCGTGTGCCGGCGGGCTGGGTGTGGGTGTGTCTGGGTACGGGATGTGTGGGTGTGCGGTGTGCAGGCGGGGTGTGTGTGCGGGTATGCGTGTGGTGTGTAGGGTGCCGCTGTGGGTGTGGGTGTGGGTGTGGCCTGTGGGTGCGAGGGGTGGTGGCGCAGAGACAGAGGACCAGAGACACTGCTAGGCAAAGGACAAGGCCGTGTGTGTGTGGGGGGGGGGGGGGGGGTGGCGAGGGGTCGTCCGGGAGGGGTGGGGGGCGGGATCTGTGCACGGGCCTGTTGTGTTCCCTCGTCTCGGGGTGTTT
>NC_091070.1:221557500-221590000 GCF_032405125.1 Capricornis sumatraensis | reverse complement strand
ACGGCGAGGGGACTGAGGCGGACGGACAGACGGAGAGGGGCACCGACGGGATGCGGCCACGCGGGGCCGACACCGCGCGACCGGCGGCGGAGGTGGGGGTGGCCGCACGCCACCGCGAGGGGAACGGCCCAAAGCGACCCGGGGGAGGGGACGCGAGTCGGCCGCCGGGGCCCGCCGTGGGATCTCACCGCCACAGGCCCTCCCGGCACAGGGGCGGTCCCGCGGCACCACCCGGGGACGACCGACTGGCGCCCCCACCCTCGCGGGGCTCACGCCCACCACCACCCCCAGAGCCGCAGCCGGCCCGGGGAGAACACTCTCCCGCCGCACACCGGCGGCCCCCCCACGGCCCTGACACGCGCGGGGCCCCCCGCCCCGCCCCCCTCGCTCAGGGCTCCGAGGGCACTGCTCCGCCCGGGGTCGCCACCGGCCCGGCGGAGGCCGGGGGACGACACCCACGTGAGGCGAGGCGAGGCCGGCTCGGGCCCAGACGAGGGGACGGGAACGCGGGCGGTCGCACGCGCCGGACGAGGAGAGGCGAGGCCGGCGGCGGCGGGGAGGGGCCGGCGAGCACGCACGGCAGGGGCCGCGGGACAGGGACGCGGGCGCCGTCCGGGAACCGGAGGAAAAGGACCGGGCACGCGGCCGGGCCCCCAGGAACACCAGCGCGGGATCCCACCGCCACCCGCACGCGAGGGCGGTCCCGCGACGCCTGGGGCGCCGGCCGGCCCCGGCCATCCCCGGAGCGTGGCCCACGACCCGGCCCCGCCGCCAGGGCCGGCGAGCCGTCCACCCGTCTTCCGCCATCCACACGCGACAGATCCGTCTCCCATCTGAGTCTGACCCCCGAGGCTCGACATCCCGGGGACAACGCTCTCGAGCGAGGCGGCCCAGACCGTGACCGCACGCCGCCACCAGCTGCGGCTCGGGGGGCGAGGGCGGGCGCGACGGGCTCCCCCTCACCACCAGCTGCGGGGCCGGGGAGGCCGAGGCCGACCGGGCGTCGCGCCCCGACACAGCTCCCCCCCCTTCCCCCAGGGCTCGCACCACGGGGGGCCGGCCGCACGCACACGGCCCCCCACCTGCCGGACGCCCGGCGGGGCCCAGCGGGACCCTCCCCCGACTCGGAGGGGGGAGGCGCGGGCCGCGGTAGGCAACGAGCGGCACACGGCCCCACCGCGGGGCCGGGGGAGTTCTGCTCTGCCCACGTGCTCTGGCAGTCGCCACGGTGGCCACTGCGCACTCGGGAGGGGCAGCGGCTGGGGGGTCCGGTACCCCAAGGCTCCCTCTCGGATCGCTAGAGAAGGCGTTCTCCCCGAGGGCGCGCCGTCCCTCACCCGGACCGTGTCGCCTTCGGGCCCACGGAGGCGCTCCACGAGCCACCAGTCCTCAGCTGGGTGGGAGGGGCCTGCGGTACAGGGGAGCGGACCACCACACAGGAGCGTGTGCGCGGTCAGGGCCAGAGCGGAGCCCGCGTCCCGCCCCCTGCAAGGCCTCATCCGCCAAGGCCTCCGCGACGAGGGGAACAGGCACGCCTCTCCCTACCGCCTCGACCCCCCCCCCCAGAGAGAGCCACTCACGGGACACACACGCCACCGTGGCGGGGACCCGAGGGGGACACCGGGTTAAGGGAAACGACACCACCACTCGGCCTCAGGCACCTGAGGGACGACCTGGAGCGCTCCAGGGGCACCACCGAGGGTCACACGAGGCACGCTCACACACCCGCATGGGGTGCGCAGCGCGGCGTCGGCGGCGGCACAGCCCTCCCCGCCACAGGGAGGGCCGCTCGCCGGGCACACGCCGAGAAGGCGAAGCGAGAGCAATCTGCTGTGTCAGAAGACCAACGGCCCCCACTGACGCCCCGAGGCAGAGGAGACCGAAGATCAGGGCCAGAAGCCACACCCAACCCCTGCCTTCCTCACCCTCCCTGATGGGCAGCGAGGGGGGGAGAAGACAAGCGAGGGGCCCCGCGGACAGACCGAGAAGAGCAGACGCGTTCACTGGGAACGCCCGTCCCTCGTCTGGCACGGCTTAGGCTCGGCCCGGGAGAACACGACCACACCACATCGATCTGTTGAGCCAAGGTGGAGCGGGGGGGAGGCACGGTGAGGACAGTCACCAGAGGGGCCCGCTTTAAGCCTCGCCGGCAACCTCCGCCCCCCCCACCTCGCCTCAGGCGAGAGCGGCCGACGACCCCCAAGAGGAGAACGCCTGACACGTGGCACGGAGCCCACAGGGCGGGGGTCGCCCCAGCCGCAACCAGGTGCCCACAGCGGGGGCGAGGGATGCACAGGGTAGAAGACCCACGCGCCACCTCGCCCCGCCACCCTCGGGTCGCCCAGAGACCGGAGGTGGCACCAAGGGTCGGGTCAGCCAGACGACACCACACAGGAGCCGGCGCACAGGCCCAGGCGGGCGGCTCCAGCGGCAAGGGCCGAACCGGGCACCAGCTGGCGGCCCAGAAGCCCAGAGCCCCGCGTGCGTCCAGAGACCCACAGTCCTCGGTGGCAGACACCAAAGGAGACCGTGTCAGCACTTATCTGGTGGCAAAAAAGGCCTATTAAGGGCGACGAAATGACAGCAGCTGACAGCGGAGCACATCGACGACGCGCAGGGAGGGCCCCCGGAACCTTGTCCCGGCCACCTGTCCCCAACGCTGCCCCATAAACACCAGGCCCCGAGCTCTCTTGGGGGGGGGGGGGTCATCTGGTCGACCGGGAGGGGGGAGGGGGCGCGTGGTGGCCAAAGCGGGGGCGCGGGCACCAAGGGGGGGCGGGGGGGAAGCTGGCCGAGGACGCCCTCCCCGCCTCGTCCACGCGGGCAGGGGTACCGGTCCGTCCGAGTCTCCGAACGGGGATTTGGCTTCGATGTGCAAAAGGAAAAGAGAAGACAGAACCGTCAGCGAGGCGCTTCCCACGAGACGAGCGGGCCCCGACCAGGGACCGCGCCCGGGGCCCGGACCGTCCTAGACGGGGCACCCAGGACGGCCCGAGCCGGCCCCCACCTCCCGACTGGGATTCAGGGAGCCGGAGAGGGGGGAGCCAAAGTCGCGTCCGACGACCGAGACCCACGAGGGCACGCCGAAGGGTCGAGCGCGCCCTCCCCGGCCACCCGCGGAAGCAGGGTCCGGTCCATCCACGTCTCCGGACCCGTCAGGACTCTGACAAAGAAAAAGCATGTGTGCCGGGAGACGCCTCGGGCGACCGGACCCCACGGGGGGACCGCACACGCGCCTCCCCCGCTCAACCCTCGGGTTCCCCCACCTCCGGAGTGCCACGCGGAAAACACCTCGGGCAGAAAGGACCCGAGGGCCCGGACCCTGGCGCGCCCTCCGGCGACCTCCAAGCCACCGTCTGGGCCGGTCCCCACCTCCGGAGCGGGGCCGAGGGCGAAGCAAACGCTCCTGAGGGCGAAGCAAACGCTCCTGAGGGCGAAGCAAACGCTCCTGAGGGCGGCCCAGGAGGCGTCCGGACCGCCGAGCCCGAGTCCAGGCGCTCCGGGCAGGGAAGACCCTCTCCCCGCCCACCGCGGCGGCCCGGCCCAGGCAGGGTCCGGGCGGTCCGTCCCCGTGGCCGCAGGGGCACGGGGAGAAGCTGGTCGACCCGGTCAGGCCGCCCCGCGAGCCGGCTCCGGGGCGCCGCGACGTTCACCCTCCTCAGAAACCTAGAGAACCAATCTCCGGCGACAGCGGGACTGTCCCTAGGCCTCGGCGCCACCGGGACTGTCGCCGCCAGCGTCGCCGGTGTCTGAGAGCTCTGCCTCGGGCCCAGAGGCTGAGTCACAATCCTCCTGAAAGGCCTCGCCGAAGCTCCAGAGGGGAGGGACAATATACAAGCGGCCGCCAGGTGGCTCCCGACAAGCGACTCGAACGTCCCGAGGACGGGTCGCTGTCGCCGGCCGCCGGGGACGCCACCGCGCCGGCCGCCCAGACGCCCGAGCTCGGCCCGGAGCCTCCGCCGCCGAGCGACGCGACGCGACGCGACCCCGGCCGCAGAGGAAGGGAGAGACGCTGGGAAGGATCTCCTCAGGAGGCTGCCACGAAGGAGACTCACTCCCCCACGCGACTCCGGGGTGCTGGGGGGGACATTCCACGGAGACGCCGGCGGGCGGTGGGGGCTCGGGGCGGGGTCGGCGGAGAGAGGGGCACCAGCGGCATCGCAGACTCCCCCGGCCCCCCTCCCCCGAAAGAGAGAGGGAGGGAGGGAGGGAGGGAGGGAGGGAGGGAGGGAGGGAGGGAGGGGCCGGCAAAGCGAAACCAGGCGAGCGCTGCTCGGAGAACAAAGCAGGACTTTGGAAAGCAGACACAGACACGCGAGCCCAGGAGCAAGAAAGGAAAAGGAGGAGACACACTCGGAACCCCCAACAAGAGAAGGCACCACTCAACCTGGGTGGAGACCGTGACAAAGTCCGAAGACAACACACCCAAGCACGCGCCGGTGGGTGGGGAAAGTGCACCTGAGGTCAGGAGAACATGGATTTCAAAGTCACTGAACTGGCCACAAACACCAGAACGGCAGGCGGGCGGGAGGGCGGGCGGGAGGTCTGGGGTGGCAGGGCTGCGGGGGTGGGGGTTGGGAGGGGCGGGGCGGGGGGGCCTGGGGTGCGGGGGCGGGGGGGGGGGGCGGCTGAGGGGCGTGGAGGTGAGGAGGACCGGACCGAGTCGATAGGGATCCACTAAATAAACCCCGTGTTCCATGACAACAGCCAGTTACATGAATACATAACTTTTTGAAGCAGATCAGAAAGGAAATGAAACAGAACCACCAGGCAGGAAAGTCAAGTCATAGAACTGCTCCGGCTGCTTAAAAGTCAGAGAGAGGGAGAGGGAGAGGGGGAGGGGGAGGGAGAGGGGGAGGGGGAGGGAGGGGGAGGGAGAGGGGGAGGGGAGGGGGAGGGGGAGCGAGAACGCAGACACATGCGCATATACGCGTGTCCATATGTATACGCACGCGTATTCGCGTCTATATATACGCGCACACGTGGGTATAAACAAACACGTTCAAAGGGCATGCTCACATACACGCATGTGTCTGTGTGCGCACGTGTATGCCTAGGCGTTTCTACTGTGCGTGTATGCTTGCGTGTATATACGTAGACACAGGCATATAGACACAGACGTCCACGGAGATACACAGGCACGAATACACATGCTCATATGTGCAGATACGTCGGTATCCATAGACACATACATATACGGGGAAAGCGCAAGCATATTGCAAAAGGGGCTTTTCTGTCCAAAACGGATCAAGGCGTCAGCAGAAAACTCAGCCTCCAAAAGGGAAACGACCCCCGATGAGCGAAGTGGGCAGGCAGGGGGCCCGAGCAGACACCTTCCTCCCAAAGAAAGGGAGAACAGACAGACACCCAGAAGCACAAGGTAGAAAACACATCAGCGGCAGGGCTGGGCTGGGCTGGGCTGGGGCTGCCGGGGGTGGGGGCGGGCTCGCGGAAGCACCCCGGGGCGTTTATCTGGACAAGGATCCTTCTCCTTCGGAGGGGAAAGGCCCAGGGGCTGGAATCGCAATCGCGACAGCAAGTTCGAACCACGAGAAGACAGCGGCTCCTGATCGATCGAACGCGTCTTTGCTGCCGCTGAGGAACATGTGGGCGGACTCAGAGAGATCACATCTCATCCCCTGGGGCCTCCCAGAGAGAGAAACCACATCCCTAGGGAAAAGAGTCCTGCGATTCCCTCGGAACACTCCACCAAAGAGTCCCCCTTCGACCCAACCCAGCCACTCCACGGAGTGCCCACGGAGGGGACAGAGAAGATACGGACGTGTGTATGTGTGGGATCGACCCCCATACCTAGGTAGACATCCGTACACACAGAAGGAGAGAGCTCTCTGTCTGTGTGCCTACGCCTGTATCTATTCACACACACACACACACACACACACACACACACACACACACACACACACACACACACACACACACACAGAGGAATGGGACTCAACCACCAGAAGGGAATGAAATCTCACAGTCTGCAGGAACTTGGAGAGACCTTTAGAGGGGATGATGCTCAAGGAAATACCTCAGAGCCGTCGTTTCCACGCAGTACCTACCAAACGATACACCGTGAACACAACAGAACCAAAGAGAAACAGGCTCCTAAGATACCACCACGGAGCACATGAGGGGTGGCCCGAGGAGGGAGCGGGGGACACGGTGGCGGGGGGTGGGGTGGGGGAGAGAACGAGTGAACGAGCGCCACCGGTGAGGGAGACAGATGAAGCGGTGCCACCTCCCACTTAGGAAATCCATGAGTCACGGGCACGTCACGACACCAGATGTCATCTGCCGTGACACCAGGTGGTGACGGACGGTCCCTCACTAGACGTATCCTGGCGATCGCTGTGTCAGGCGCTACACTCGAAGCCATCGTCGGTACAGCTGAAAAGGAACGGGGGAACAGAACACGAAGAAAAAAAAAAAAAAAAAAAGGAAAGGAAGCAGGACGGGAGGAAGGAAAGAAGGCGAAAGGAAACGTTGGCAGTCAGTCAGAGGTCCGTTTGAGAAGAGTGGGACCTGCGTGTGTGTGGAGCGGCGGGGAGTGGGGAGGCGGGGAGAGAAACTAGGGTGAGTAGGAGGACGGGGAGCAGGAGGAGGAGAAAGAAAAGGACCGATGGCCTCGAGGGGGAGGGGGAGATCAAGGATCCAAGGAGTGGACAGGACGGTCAGGTGAGTGCCATAGGGAAAGGAAACGAAGCCAACCCACGAACACCCTCCCCACGGTGGTTGCGTTCAGTCCAAGATCAAGATGTGGGTAGCACGGTGTCCTCCAGCGCACGGGGACGCACAGGCCTGCCTTGGCGTGGGAGTTCAGGATCAGCCTGAACGCTGAAGCCGTTCTGTTCATCCACGGCTGGCACGTACCATGGTCCCACGACATTCACACATCCTAGCAAACCATCGAAAGACTCTCACTCACTCGCCATGAAACACGTAGAGAACAGAAAAGGAGGGACCCGATGGTGGCTGGCTGGCTGGCTGGCTGGCTGGCTGGCTGGCTGGATGACCATGAGAGTCTGAGGATGGAACCCATGGACAGAAAAGCATCCGATTCCCTTGGGTCAAGAATCGGTCTCGCCTTCTGTGCCTGGTGTCCTTCCTACGTCTGGAGGATTCCCTCCCCCCCCCCCCCACCCCGCTCCCAGCTCGAAGGTGCTCTCAAGGTCCCCGCCGGCACGCTCTCTTCGGAGCGCCCGTCTGAAGGGGAACGTTCTCTTCCACGTCCCCGCCCTGAGACCGCTTCAGCCTGGCCCGCCCCTCCACCCCCGCCTGCCTCTCTCCCTCCTGCTCCTCCTCCTCCTCCTCGGAACTCCTGAGCGCTCCTCGCCCCGGCCTCTCACCCCACACGGTGGCGGTGTTGGCCTAGGTGTGCTCAGGCGCCTCCTCCCCGCATCCCAGGGGACTGCCGCTGTCTCTCGACTGCGTCGTCCTGGGACCATGTGTTTCCCGGCCTTTTCTGCGGGTGGGGGAGACCCGGACGGGCCGGGGCCAGGCGGGGGTGTGGGGGAGCCTGCATGCGGGGGGAAGGGTGGGGGCAGAGAGGAGGAGGAGGGGGAGGAGGGACGACACGACTCCCCAGTGCCAGTGTGTGCCTGTGGCCCGGGAAACAGAGGACGCACCGGGCTGGCTCCGAAAAGGGGATCGGTCCCGAGATCGGGCACGTTTGTTCTTTGCAGAGGCCCTGCAGGTCGAACAGGCAGGGGCAAGGATTGGGCTTCCCGCACGGAGAACTGTTCACCCATCGTGGAAACAGGCGTCTGTCACACCGGGGCTTCGGCTCTCGGTGCGATGTCCACGAGCCGTAGCCACTGAAACGTGCGCGCGCTGGAGCCGGCGCCGTGCAGAGGGCGATCTCATCCGGCTCCTCGTGTCCTTCCAGTGAGTAGGCCCGGATCTCGGGGAGAACAGAAATCCAGAGAGCTGCATGAACCTGACCGTCACGCTTTCAGAAGCCAAGGGAACCAGAAATGAGGTTCACTCGCGTGTGGGTCTGTCTCTCCACGGGACGAATCCTCTCTGTGAGCAGATGAGGGTTCCGGGGGCCCCGTGGAGCAGAGAGGATAGACCGTTCCCTCAGGCCCCCTGCTCCTCCCATGCACGCGCACGCTCCCCAACGGTCGGTCCTAGGAACAGCCTGCCCCAGAGGAGCGTGCTGGCCACCACCCACCTCCACGGAGACGGAGACGGCAGTGTCCGTCCGCGTCAGTCATCCTCGTCCAGAGTCCCCGGGCTGCGTGCCCTCGCCTTCACGCCTGGCGCCGTCCGTTCTGTAGGTTTGTGTCGAACCTGCCCGGAGCCCTGTGCCATCGTCCCGGATCAGGGGTTCGGTGGAAAACACCCCGTCCCCCCGCCTCATCGGCAGGTGGATCCTTCACCACTGGGCCACCAGGCAGGGAAGTCCCTTCACAGCCTTCTAAAAGCATCTACCCTGAAACATTCCATGTCGTCCTCCAAAATCACTGGACCATCACGACTGAAATGAAGGAAACTATGTGAGTTCAAGAATGTCTTCACTCCTCAGTGCTTCTTGCTTTAGAACCACGAAGGCATCTCTCTCTCTCTCTCTCTCTCTCTCTCTCTCTCACACACACACACACACACACACACACACACAGAGGGGGCTCATCGTCCAAAAGAAACCAACTGTTGTGTTTAATCCATCCCCTTTGTTGTGGCCGTTGTGCCATCGCTAGTCAAAGAAGCTGATCTCATGTGGAATCCGATGTCTTCTCTAGGACACTTCAAGAAGCAGCAAGAGTGCCGGTTTGTGAGAAACGAAGGTCAACCCGTCACGATGCGATCCCTTTTCCTGGCCTGATCGTTCAGAAACTCTCCCATCCCAAGCGGGGGACGTCAGGATATCCATCTTGAGTTTGGGACTGGGGCTTCCCCGGCGGCTCCGTAGGAAACCATCCCGTGCCCGCGCAGGAAACACGGGTTTCATCCCCGGCCCGGGAAGATCCCACGTGCTACAGAGCCACGAAGCCCATAGGCCTCGCCGATGGAATCTGTGCTCTCGATCCTGGCCGCTGCGAGCGCTGAGCCCACACCCAGCAGCCAGTGAAGCCCACGTGCCCCAGAGCCCACGCTCCCCAAGAGGAACCACAGCCACGAGAAGCCCAGACACACAAGCGCAGAGCGGCCCCCTCCTCCACGGAGAGAGAACGGCTCGCACGGCTGTGAAGGCGCAGCACACCCCCACAGACATCAAAGACATCCCGTGATTCGAAAGCAAGACGGGCTCTAGGATGGGATGCCGTCGGCCAAGACCTCGTCCTATCCCTCGGGAAGCTCGCTGACTCTGCGGTAGAGGAGATCAAGAGACCGCCGCTCACCGTGCCATCGGAAGTGTGGGAAGCTCTCCCTACAGTGCTGAGAGCCCAGTGGAGACGTGACCCGTGGGGACCGTGAGCGTGCCTGTTCTCGTGAAGAAGTCCTTCCCAGTCCGGGCTCTGGAGATCGGCCTGCAGACAGTGGACGGCCATCCCTCTCGGCTCCCTGCAGGCCCACGGGTCCGGGCGTGCTGTGCCCCCAGCATCTGCTCGCATCTTCTGGGCCCGTCTCCCCCATGGTGCTCCACTCGCTTTGAATCCTTCTCCCCTCTCGTCTGACATGTTTTCTTTCCTGTTCGACTCTTTCCGGCTCCCCAGGCACCACTTCGCATCGTTCTTCTCTTCTCATCGCACTCGTCTCGTGGAAAGAATTCCACGTATCTCTGCCCTGTGCCCCAAGGAGTCTGTCATCGCTCCATTCATCTGGGGATGGACTGGCACGCAGGCAACCCCGGCCCACGAAAACCGTGGTTCCGTGTGGATGGAACGACTCGCCGACGACCGCAGGGGGCTTGTGGACGTGGACGGCTGGCACCGGGGAGTCGTCCTGCGGACACACCCTCGGGCACCATCGCGTTCGCGGGAGCGTTTGGGTTGCCGTCGTGGTCGCCGCCGTATTCCCTAAGACGTGTGCGGTCGCACTGGATTCCGACGGCGTCTATTGGAAAAGAATGGATCCTTCCCCGGATCCCCTCCGAAGGACTTCGAAAAGAGTCGTGGTCGAGACATGATCGATCTTTCCAACACTCTCACTTCTGGGTAGACATCTAAAGAAAAGAGACACAGACTCTAAATCTCAGAGAGACATCTGCACTCCCATGTCCACGGCAGCATCAGTCACACGGGTCAAGAGAGGGAAACAGCCCGAGTGTCCATCAAGGGAAGAAGAGGGAAAGAAGACACACGATCCAGATAGAGATCGATCGATAGGTAGACATAGATGTCCCACGGAGCCACAGGAACGAACACATTCTTATCTGGTGATAGCATGGATGTGACTTAGGGCGTGATGCCAAATGAATAAGTCAGGTAGAGAAAGAAAAAGACTTTCTCGTGCCACTTACATGCCATGGATGGCCATCAAAAAAGAAAGAAAGAAAGAAAGAAAGAAAGAAAACGATCATCACAGAGCGGCTGGGGGAGGGAGAAATGGGAAGATATTGCATTGATGTAAGGGGGAAAGAAAAAAAAAAACCGACTTCACGGATAAGGTACATCTGTACTGTACACGTCACAACGAGCACGGTGATTCTAATGAACAGCATTATTATGATCGTATGATACTATTCGGAGAAGGCCATGGCACCCCTCTGCAGTCCTCTTGCCCGGAAAATCCCATGGACCGGAGGAGCCTGGTGGGCCGCAGTCCACGGGGTCGCTAACAGTCGGACACGACTGAGCGACTTCCCTTCCACTTTTCACTTTCACGCCTTGGAGAAGGACATGGCAACCCACTGCAGGGTTCTTGCCTGGAGAATCCCAGGGACGGGGGTGCCCGGTGGGCTACCGTCCGTGGGGTCGCACAGATTCGGACACGACTGAAGCGACGCAGCAGCAGCAGCAGCAGCAGCAGCAGCAGCAGCATGATCATCTGAGAAAGTTGCCATGACAGTGGACATGAATCACTCTCCTCCCGTCCAATGGCAGAAGGAAATGGCCACCCACTCTAGGATTCTTGCCTGGAACTGTCCACGGATGGAGGAGCCTGGTAGGCTACAGTCCGTGGGGTCGCAAAGAGTCGAACACGACCGAGTGACTTCACTTTCTTTCACATCCAGTCATGATCTGTATGGGTTGTGAGAAAGCTATGAGCTACCGCTTGGGTGGTCATTATTCTTCTGCAACATACAGGTGCCTCTTGTCCCCATTCTGTACACATGAGAACGGAGGATGTCATATGTCCTTCACGGAGGAAATGATATTTCAATACACCTGGAAATTAAACACATAAAATCACCTAGTTGTCTTGTCTTTCCATGAAGAGTCAGTATCGGCTGCGCTAAAAAAAAAAAAAAAAAAAAAAAACAGAAAAAAGAAAAGAAAGAAAGAAAGAAAAAGAAAGCTTTCTTTGGGGGTCTTCGATATGGCCATGCAGGGACACAGGTTTGAATAAAAACCGGGGGAACGTTCCCCAGGAAAGAGTCGGGGGCTTAGAAAGCTGAAGCTCCGTGAGGTTGTAAAGCGACCCGAGAGCAATGAGGATGGACTGTCACGCAAACAAGGGACCGTCTCTTCTTCCAGGGTCCATAGACGGTCACCAGTGAGGCAGGGAAAGGGGAGGGTGTGTGGGATAGGGGTCTTGAATGTCGGGAACACTGTTTCGAGGATCCGGAGGCCTCTGTTCCCCAGGAGGTGCTCCGAGTTTCCAGACTGAGACACAGACCTCTTCCTCCATGGCCCGCCCCTTCTCTATTTTGGGGCGCTCTCTTGGCGATGCTGACTCCACTTTGATTTTCCTGTCACATGTCATCCCCTTTTGCATTCAAAGATACCATTCCATCATGGAAACAAGAGACCTGGTTTATCTCTTTAGAGAGGATTCGAATGAGACAGGATCACTATCCGTGGCGTGGTTTCGGGCACGAACGACCCACACGGGGATCCATGCCACATCTCTCTTTGCCATAGAGAAAGGCTGTGTATGGCAAATGATGCCACGGGATCGGCGAGTTCCTCGGGCTCAGCACTCTCTCGACTTGGCTGCGGTTTTGGTTTTGTTCCCTTCCGTGTTTGCTCGCTTGCTGACCCGCACGTTCTCTCCGGATAGGGCAGCCCATCGAAGCGGAAACACAATCCAGTCTGTGTGGATCCTATTCACGCATCCGATGGGGAGATCAACGACCTCTACGTGGATCCATACACATGGCCGTGTTGGGTTCAGGAGGACCCTTTGGTGTTTTCTGGGTGCGCCCTTTGTTGTCCATGAGCTCACGTGCCTTTCGGGGACATGGCTGATGGAGACGGACACCAAGCAGCAGGGCAGCGAGCTGGCGTCTCGGCCTAGAGCGGTTTCCCAAATGACATCTCAGAACCAGGGCTGAGACAGCCATCCCTCCCCGGGCCCCCCTCGTCGCCGGGGAGGGGTGGGGTGGGGTGGGGGTGGGGGGTGTGAGGTTGGGGAGATGGGGGTGGGAGCCGGGTCCGGGTGCGCGCACGCACGCGCCTGTGTGTGTGAGTGGGGGGGGGGGGGGGGGGGGGCGGGGCGGGGAGGAGACGGGACTGGGCTCGGGGTTGGGGGTGCCCGAGGTGAGGGGACCGTCCCGGTCCCCCTGAGACGTGAAGGCAGGTTCTGTCCCGCTGAGAACTCCCTGCCTTCAGGGGCGCGCGAGGGGAGCAGGTTTCTCTCCAATCCATTTAGTAAACGGTTTTGAAACAGTTTCCAGACAAAAAGTATCACACAGTTATACACAACATGTCTACTTGTACTTGCCGGGGCCAGCGTGAGGAACTCCGCCCATGGCAAAGGTCACGAGGAAGGAGGCTTGGCACACGCAAAGGCGTGATCAGGCCTCCGGAAACCCCCCCGTTCCCGAGCATCTACCCCCAAAGCCAGAGTCTACCTAGAAAGGACGCGTCTCGTGGGTTGGTTAGGAATGACGTGGGTGAAGGGTTTTTCACGTGTCGGGCCAATCATGACGGCTCATCCCCGGCCCTGGGTGTGACGAGGGCGTCTCAGGTCAAACCTCTCTGCTGACAGACCGGCTCGCGTGACAGGGTCATCCGCACTCCCGCCACGACGCACACGAGTGTCGACGACCTCTCCACCGTAAACAGCACAGAGAGTCTGGGAGTCTTTGGAGAGTCTTCGTGAGCACAGGGCTTTTCTCACGGTGGTCGAGTCCACGATTGCCGCCAGGCCTCCATAGCCTTAGGCACCTGGGAATCTATGAATCCGTGTCGTTGGAATATAGAAAAGGACATAGAGTCGTTTGGAAGGGGAGCAATACTGGACTCTGTGAGTCCATGAATGTTCTCTTTTGGAATAGATTCCCTGTCCTTTGGGATCCAGCCCTGTGTCCTTGCTATGTAAACATGTCACTCGATCACTCTCTTAAGCCTAAAGAGACCTTCAGGGCACCATGGGGGAAAGGGATTTCATGTGTTGGGCTGATGGTTGCTGCTACATCTCCATGTTCCCTGCCCTTAGAGTGAATCTAACTAGCATAGAGGAGACATAAGGATTCACCTTTCAGAGGAATCATGTGACCTTTGGGTTCAACCCATTCCTTTCTTGATTGGAACTCACGACACCCTCACCCTACAGGCATGTACCTTTATCTGGAGGGTGGTGCCTGGTTTAAGAAAAAAACACCCTTGGAACACAGAAGTGTTTTGGGGATCAGAAAGAAAGGATCATCACATGTCAGCAGGCCTCACGGCCAGAAGATGATGTCATATCCCTGAGACCCCCCTTTTTTTTTTTTTTTTTTTTCGTACATTTATGTGAAGCACCTGATTTTGAGAAAGGTCGGGACTCCTGGCCCCCACGTGACTCTGTAGTCATCCCTATATGTCACCAAAGGTAGAGAGGCAAACCCAACACGAAAGAAATCGGATCCGTCTCCGGAAAGACCGATACCCCCATGTCGCTTCTTTCTTGCTCCCCGTTTCTCTGGCTGAATTCCAAGTTATTCAGCCTCTTTTCCTCCACTCATTTTCCTACGACACTATCCGTTTCTAATCTCTCTATATCTCTGTCATTAAATACGTGTTTATCCAAGGACGCCAACACCGTCCCCACCTTTGAATTCCCTGGATCCAACGGGGCTGGACCCGGGCAGGAGGCGGCGTGTGGTGGTGTGTCTGGGGCATGCGCAGGTGGTGCCGCGTGGGTGTATGTGTGTGTGGGGGGAGGGGTAATGTGTGTGGTGTGTGTATAGGTTCCACGTGAGGCCGAGTGTGTGTCGGGTGGGCACCATGGGTGTGTGCGTGTGGGATGCGCCTGTGGGTGTGGGCATGGCCGGAAGGGGGTGGGGCGTGCAGAGACAGTGGCCCAGAGACACAGCCAGGCAAAGGACAACGCAGTGTGTGTGTGTGTAGGGGGTAGGGGGGAGTGTGTGGTATGTGGCCTGTGCGAGCGGGGTGTGAACGGGCTGCGTGTGTGTGTGTATGTGTCTGGGGTCGGGATGTGTGTGTGCGCAGCGTGCAGGCGGGGTGTGTGTGCGGGTATGCGTGTGGCGTGTAGGGTGCCGCTGTGGGTGTGGGTGTGGGTGTGGCCTGTGGGTCTGAGGGGCGGTGGCGCAGAGACAGAGGCCCAGAGACACAGCTAGGCAAAGGACAACGCAGTGGGGGGGGAGGGGGGGGGCTCGTGAGGCGGCTTGCAGGAGGGGTGGGGGGTGGGATGTGTGTTCGGGCATGTTGTGTGCGATCGTCGCGGGGTGTTTATGGGCGGGGGGGTGGGTGTGGCGTTGGAAGCGGGGCTGGGTGTGTGTGGCCTCAGCGTGTGGTGTGTGGGCAGAGCGAGAGAAGAGGAGAGGTGGAGCATCACAGCCAGGCCAAGGACAACGCAGTGTGTGTGTGTGTGTGTGTCTGGGTTCGGGATGTGTGTGTGTGCTGTGCGTACGCGGGGTGTGTGTGCGGGTATGCGTGTGGCGTGTAGGGTGCACCTGTGGTTGTGGGTGTCCCGGGGAGGGGCGGCGTGGCACAGAGACACAGCTAGGCAAAGGACGGTGCAGTGTGTGTGTGTGTGTGTGTGGGGGGGGGGGTGCGGGAGAGGTGGGGGTGCGGGGTATGTGTTGGGGCATGGTGTGTGCGGGGGTGGGGGGTTTAATGGGCGGGCAGGTGTGTGTGGCGCTGGGGGCGGGGCGGGGTGTGTGTGTCTACGCATGTGGTGTGTGGGCAGAGACAGAGGAGAGGGGGAGAGTCACAGCCAGGCCAAGGACCACGCAGTGGAGGGGGGGGGAGGGGGGGCTGGGGCGGGGGGGAGGGGGGGCTGTGGGGGGAGGGGGGCTGTGGGGGGAGGGGGGGCTGGGGCGGGAGGGGAGGAGTGTGCGGTGTGTGGCAATCGTGGGCGGGGTGCAAACGGGCTGGGTGTGCCTGTGTCTGGGGTCGGGATGTGTGTGTGCACTGTGTGCAGGCGGGGTGTGTGTGCAGGTATGCGTGCGGTGTGTGGTGCGCCTGCGGTTGTGGGTGTGGTGGAGGGTGGGTGGCGCAGAGACACAGCTAGGCAAAGGACAGTGCAGTGTGTGGGGGGGGCGGGGGGCCGGGAGAGGTGAGGGGGCGGGGTTCATAATCTGAAAGGTGAAAGGCACAGGGACGCACGGACGCACCCACCCACCCACGCACGCACGCACGCAGGCAGGCACCCAGCCACGCACCCACCCACCCACCTGCCCACGCACGCACGCGTCCACGCACCCACCCACGCACGTGCCCGTCCACACTGTTGTGTGACGAGCTGGGTGGATCTAAGCGTGTGATGACTCTGTCCATCGGGTGGAAATCGCAGATCTCAGTGAGGTTATGATGGGAGCAGGGGCTTTGACGCAGTGCGACGGAGAACACACTGATGATCGACTTCAAGGTCAATAGAGAGGGGTCTGAAACCTCCCAGAAGGAAATCACAGCACTTTATCATAAAGTTTGGTGTAGCTATTTGTTCTGGCATAGTCACCAAGTGTAAACGGTTCATTTCTGAATGTCATTTCTGTCCCGCTGAGTCCTCCCTGCCTTCAGGTGCGCCAGCGAGGGGTGCAGGTTTCTCTCCAATCCACGGCCATGCATCGTTTTCGCCCTGTTCAAAAAAAAAAAAAAACACAAAGACCAAAACGTATTTGTTTATCTTGGCCTGTTTTCCGGGCCGAGGCCAAAGACCTCTTCAAGCGTGTCCAAAGGATCTGACAGGATGGGAGGGAGGGTGCAGGTCAATCCACGGGTCAGGAGATCCACAGAAGCTGTCACAGCTGTGACTCGGGCCTTTTTCAGAAACAGGCCCATTTGGATGATTCCCTGGACAGGAGTCACCCCAGGAGTTTCCTTGAAGGGATCGAGTTGAGCTGCAGGAGTCGGGAGCGTGACCCCGCCGCCGCCAGAGGGCCTCCTCAGCCCGGCAGGCCGGCCTGCAGGCAGGCAGGCAGGGGCTATTGTCTGTGGGCCCCACCGCCACCCTCCCCCACCCTCCCCCTGCAGGGCCTCGTCCGATAGCTTCATTCAGATGCAGAAAGCTTTCCAGTCAAGTCAGAGCCTTTGACTTCGCCTCGAGCTTCTCTCCATTGAATGGTGATCCGCCCCACCCACCCCTCCTCCCATCGCCATCCCCATCCCCATCCCCCCATTCCATGTCTCCACCTCGAGACTGCCCCTTTCGGCACCGTGCGGAGGAAGGGGGCTGGGGGGTGGGGAGGGAGGCCGAGGGACACACTCGCCTCGTGTCAGGCCAAAGGAGTCTCCTCCTTTTCTGTCACCCAGGAAACCCCGCTCACGCGTGCGAGGATCACGGACGTGCGTCGAAGCAGCCATCGTCCCTTGACAGCTTCCCCTCCGTGGGAGGAGGTTTTCATTCCTGCCCGCCTCCAGTTCCGTTCCGTTCAGTCGCTCAGTCGTGTCCGACTCTTTGCGACCCCACGAATCGCAGCACGCCAGGCCTCCCTGTTCATCACCATCTCCCGGAGTTCACTCAGACTCACGGCCATCGAGTCCGTGATGCCATCCAGCCATCTCACCCTCTGTCGTCCCCTTCTCCTCCTGCGCCCAATCCCTCCCAGCATCAGAGTTTTTTTTTCCAATGAGTCCACTCTTCTCGTGAGGTGGCCAGAGTCCTGGGGTTTCAGCTTTCGCATCATTCCTGCCAAAGAAATCCCAGGGCTGATCTCCTTCCGAATGGACCGGTTGGATCTCCTTGCAGTCCAAGGGACTCTCGAGAGTCTTCTCCAACACCACAGTTCAAAAGCATCCATTCTTCGGCGCTCAGCCTCCTTCACAGTCCAGCTCTCACATCCACACATGAGCAAGGAAAAACCATAGCCTTGACTAGACGGACCTTAGTCGGCAAAGTCACGTCACCGCTTTTGAAGATGCTATCTAGGTTGGTCACCACTTTTCTTCCAAGGAGTCAGCGTCTTTTAATGTCATGGCTACAGTCACCATCTGCAGTGATTCTGGAGCCCCCCAAAATAAAGTCTGACCCTGTTTCCACTGGTTCCCCATCTATGTCCCACGAAACGATGGGACCGGACGCCATGATCTTCGTTTTCTGAATGTTGAGCTTTAGGCCAACGTTTTCACTCTCCTCTTGCACTTTCCTCAAGAGGCTTTGTCGCTCCTCTTCCCTTTCTGCCATACGGGTGGTGTCATCTGCATATCTGAGGCCATCGATATTTCTCCCGGCCATCTTGAGTCCAGCTTGTGTTTCTTCCAGTCCAGCGTTTCTCATGATGTCCTCTGCATAGAAGCGAAAGAAGCAGGGTGACAATAGACAGCCTTGACGTCCTCCTTTCCCAATCTGGAACCCAGTCTGTCGCTTCCTGACCTGCCTACGGATTTCTCAAGAGGCAGGTCGGGCGGTCTGGTATTCCCATCTCTCTCAGCCTTCAGAGAGACAGAAAAGGAGGGAGGGGCAGAGCGTTCCTCTGGCGCCGGCCGGCTCTGTAGTCACTCGAATCCAAAACACTCCATCGGGCACGGAGGTTCACGTGCGGTGGGCTGGAGTGGGGTGGGGACGGCGGCCTACTCCGAACCCTAGCCGTTTTCCCTCCTCTGGAACCTGGAAAAGGAACCTAGGAAAAGCTGAGCTGCTGTCTGTGTGCGTGAGTGCGTGCACGTACACGTGTACGTGAGAGACGGCACGTTGTCCATGTGCGTGTGCGTGTGCATGGACGTGAGAGGAAAAGGGGAAAAAAAGGAAAGAAAGGAGGAGAAAAAAAAAAAAAAAAAAACCCAGAAGGAGGGAAGGACGAAATAGGTGAGTTAGTAGGGCCTCCGTGTCGTGGAAAGAGTTTCTGAGCACAGATCCTCCGTTCAGTGAATCAGCGATCGTATCTCCTCTACAGGAGGCCGTGATGTCGATGGACGGGTCCGGGAAAGCAGGCCTGGGGTGCAAGCGATCGGGTATTTTCTTTCCCCTCAGAGGCACTTGTAGGGAAACCAAGGAAACACACAGGTTCATCCCTGGAGCGGATTCGAGACACCAGTCGGCGGAGGGAGAGGCAGTCTAGGAGACTGATTTCTAGACGTCAGGGTCGGGTCCTGGAGCGGGTTGCCATGTCCTTCTCCAGGAGGCCTTCCTGGCCCAGGGATGGAACCCGGGTCTCCAGGAGTGTGTACCCGCGTTTCTCAGAAACACCCTCTGGGCCCCTAAGGAACCTGTGGCAATCACGAGCGCCAAGGAGATAAGAATCCTCCACTGAGAGTTTCCCAAGTCTGGAAGGACCAGATCGAGAGAAAAAGAGAAAGGATTCCCTTCTGCCGACAGGGGTGTTGTACGAAGGGACCAAGGGGATGGCCGTCTTTCCAAATTCACATGTTCAACATTGTGTCCTTTCGGTCCTCTGTGTTCTCTTTGTATCTGGAAAGCAACAGGTGGAACGGTATAGGTCCTTTCATTATTTGATTTTTCTTTCTGTCTTTTTCCCGCCCGTCCGTCCATCCCTCCATCTGTCTTCTCTCTGTCTCTGTCGCTTTTCACTCAGGTTAGGGAATTTAAAAAAACAAAAAAACAAAAACAAAGGAGGAATCTGTATCTCTGCAGGTCAGGAAGCTACAGTTAGAACTAGACACGGAAACCCAACAGGCTGGTTCCAAATAGGGAAAGGAGTCCATCAAGGCTGTCTATCGCCACCCTGCTTATTTAACCTACAGGCTGAGTACACATCATGAGAAACGCTGGGCTGGATGAAGCGCAAGCTGGAGTCAAGATTGCCGGGAGAAATATCAATCACCTCAGATACGCACATGACACCACCCTTATGGCAGAAATGAAGTATGGGCGGGTTGGGGGGGGGGGGGCGCGGGGAGGGGCGTTACAAAGTCATGGTCGTTTCAGGTGTTCAGATTCTTTTCCCTCAGAGGTTCATGCAAAGTCATACGTCTACTTTCCTGCGCTGGCATAGGATCCTGGTGCCCGTGGATTGTTCTGACGTCCAGTTTATGTGTACGCGTTCAACCCGACCTCCTAAGGGGACCGCCTGCTCCTCCCCGCCCCCAATCCTGTGTTCCTCAAGAAGTCAGGCGTCCACTGTAGCATCCTCTTCCTCAGTTCACCCAACGCCATGACAGAAGTCATTCCTCCAGCTTTCCCATCGGTTCTCTACACCTCGCCTGATGATGGCGGGGGACCGGAAGACTGACCGTTCTGAAGAATGTCGCAAGAGCTCTGGGTGAAGGCTCCTACGACTCGCTCGGTGAAGTGGGTGGCGTGTCAATCCGTAGAGACCGTGGAAGGGATGCCCCAAGTGGCAAACACCATCGCTCTCAGTGGCGGTCCGTTTGCTTGTCTGCAGCGAGGGACGGAAGGGAGGCTTCCACCTTCCACAGAGAAAGCTATCCCTAGCGTCCCGAGCATGTTTGACCACCACCCCACCCCGCCGCCCCAGGTGACAGGCGTGACAGGTCAGACTGTAGCAATCGTCACGTCAAGGGTGTACGCACAACAGGCAGACTCATCTGAAGGGCACCCTGTCCTGTGAAGGTGGAGGGAGGGGAGGGAGGGGCAGAGGGATGGCGAGAAAGGGAAAGAGAAAGAGAGGGACAGGAACGCACACGGTGGGGGCGGAGGGGGTGGGGGGAGGCGGTCGGGGGCCAGCGTGAGGAACTCCGCCCATGGCAAAGGTCACGAGGAAGGAGGCTTGGCACACGCAAAGGCGTGATCAGGCCTCAGGAACCCCCCCGTTCCCGAGCATCTACCCCCAAAGCCAGAGTCTACCTAGAAAGGACGCGTCTCGTGGGTTGGTTAGGAATGACGTGGGTGAAGGGTTTTTCACGTGTCGGGCCAATCATGACGGCTCATCCCCGGCCCTGGGTGTGACGAGGGCGTCTCAGGTCAAACCTCTCTGCTGACAGACCGGCTCGCGTGACAGGGTCATCCGCACTCCCGCCACGACGCACACGAGTGTCGACGACCTCTCCACCGTAAACAGCACAGAGAGTCTGGGAGTCTTTGGAGAGTCTTCGTGAGCACAGGGCTTTTCTCACGGTGGTCGAGTCCACGATTGCCGCCAGGCCTCCATAGCCTTAGGCACCTGGGAATCTATGAATCCGTGTCGTTGGAATATAGAAAAGGACATAGAGTCGTTTGGAAGGGGAGCAATACTGGACTCTGTGAGTCCATGAATGTTCTCTTTTGGAATAGATTCCCTGTCCTTTGGGATCCAGCCCTGTGTCCTTGCTATGTAAACATGTCACTCGATCACTCTCTTAAGCCTAAAGAGACCTTCAGGGCACCATGGGGGAAAGGGTTTTCATGTGTTGGGCTGATGGTTGCTGCTACATCTCCATGTTCCCTGCCCTTAGAGTGAATCTAACTAGCATAGAGGAGACATAAGGATTCACCTTTCAGAGGAATCATGTGACCTTTGGGTTCAACCCATTCCTTTCTTGATTGGAACTCACGACACCCTCACCCTACAGGCATGTACCTTTATCTGGAGGGTGGTGCCTGGTTTAAGAAAAAAACACCCTTGGAACACAGAAGTGTTTTGGGGATCAGAAAGAAAGGATCATCACATGTCAGCAGGCCTCACGGCCAGAAGATGATGTCATATCCCTGAGACCTTTTTTTTTTTTTTTTTTTTCGTACATGTATGTGAAGCACCTGATTTTGAGAAAGGTCGGGACTCCTGGCCCCCACGTGACTCTGTAGTCATCCCTATATGTCACCAAAGGTAGAGAGGCAAACCCAACACGAAAGAAATCGGATCCGTCTCCGGAAAGACCGATACCCCCATGTCGCTTCTTTCTTGCTCCCCGTTTCTCTGGCTGAATTCCAAGTTATTCAGCCTCTTTTCCTCCACTCATTTTCCTACGACACTATCCGTTTCTAATCTCTCTATATCTCTGTCATTAAATACGTATTTATCCAAGGACGCCAACGCCGTCCCCACCTTCGAATTCCCTGGATCCAACGGGGCTGGACCCGGGCAGGAGGCGGCGTGTGGTGGTGTGTCTGGGGCATGCGCAGGTGGTGCTGAGTGGCTGGGTGTCGGGAGTGGGGGGGTGGGAAGGGTAATGTGTGTGGTGTGTGTATAGGTTCCACGTGAGGCCGAGTGTGTGTCGGGTGGGCACCATGGGTGTGTGCCTGTGAGATGCGCCTGTGGGTGTGGGCGTGGCCGGAAGGGGGTGGGGCGTGCAGAGACAGTGGCCCAGAGACACAGCCAGGCAAAGGACAACGCAGTGTGTGTGTGTGTAGGGGGTAGGGGGGAGTGTGTGGTGTGTGGCCTGTGTGAGCGGGGTGCGAACGGGCTGTATGTGTGTGTGTGTGTGTGTGTGTGTGTGTGTGTGTGTGTGTGTGTGTGTGTGTGTCTGGGGTCGGGATGTGTGTGTGTGCACTGTGTGCAGGCGCGGTGTATGTGCGGGTATGCGTGTGGTGTGTAGGGTGCGCCTATGGTTGTGGGTGTGGTGGAGGGTGGGTAGCGCAGAGACACAGCTAGGCAAAGGACAAGGCAGTGTGTGTGGGGGGGCGTGGGGAGCGGGAGAGGTGGGGGAGGCGGGGTATGTGTGGGGGCGCGTGGTGTGTGCGGGGGTGGGGGTTTTGTGGGCGGGGGTGGGGGTGTGCGTATGGCTACGCACGTGGTGTGTGGGCAGAGCCAGAGGAGGGGGAGACAGCGACAGCCAGGCCAAGGACAATGCAGTGTGTGTGTGTGTATGGGGGAGCGGGGGGAGTGTGTGGTGTGTGGTGTGCGGTGTGTGGCGTGTGCGGGCCGGGTGCCTAAGGGCTGGGGGTATGTGTGCGTGTGTCTGTGCGCGTGTGCGTGTGGCGGGGTGGTGGGGGGTGGGGGTGGGGGTGGTCCGGGATGCGTGTGTGCACGCGCTGGGTGCAGGCGGGGTGTGTGTGCGGATATGCGTGCGGTGTGTAGGGTGTTCCTGCGGGTGGTGCGGGCAGAGACAGAGGCAGAGAGTCGCAGCCAGGCAAAGGACGACGCAGCGGGTGTGTGGTATGGGCATGGTGTGGGGGGTGGGGTGGGGTGGGGTCTGCGTGTGGTGTGTGTGGTGGGCGGGCAGAGACAGATCCAGTCAGGCAGAGGATCACGTGCACGGATGGATATCCCGCATCATCTGCTTGTGTTTTCTGAGCTCATTCAGCACCTCCGCGATCAAGACCACTCCCACGAAATGTGAGTCTGCCCCCACCAGCCAGCACTTGTCTTTGGCCAGGCAGACAGGGGAGTGTTCCGAGTTTGGGAGGGGGGGGGGAGGGGGGGCGGGGTTGGCGACTCGCTGTCACCAGGCCAGCTTGGGTCCTCGCGTTCTGCCCCTGAACCTGACTGGAGCAAGTGGATCCGTGTGATCTGTCGTGGCTCTGTTTGAAATCCTTGGCGGGAGAAGGAAGCTTTCCCCCCAACGCCAGGGGAGACAAGCCACCAGAAAGTCACCTCCCCGGGGTTCCAATAGCTGTTCTCCAAATCGATGAAGTTTCCCAAAGGAGATGTCCCGTCCCAAGCAGAAAAGCCCCAATGGCTCCCCATGGACCTCTGGCCCAAGGTGCCGCTCCCACACAGCCTCCTTCCACAGCCCCAGGGCATTCAAGAGTTCGCCGGCCCGGCCCGCTCCATCCGTGGTCCCCCCGCAGGGCCCTCTGAAAAAGCGACCGACAGGCAGGTGGCGCCCGACAGCCAACCCACTGTCCAGAGAGCCGGCCTCGGCATAGAAGCTCCGAGGGAGACCGGCAGGGACTCGTTGCCAGACGGGGGGCCCATCCTAGGGCGCAGTTTCTCCGCTCAGTCACCGACGTGGACAGGAAAGCGGGACACGCCAACACTTCTCGGGAACGTCTCTGGGCGAGGTACGACGGACGCAGGGACGGACAGACGGAGGGGGTAGGGGGGGGTGGGGGAGGGGGAGGGGGAGCAATCTTGACCGCACGCCCGCACCCACCGACGCACGCACGCAGGCACGCAGGCACGCAAGCACGCACCGACCGACCGACGCCGGGGTCCAGCCCTGGTGGATCCAGGGTGATTCGAGGGTGGGGATGGAATCGGCGTCCTAGGAAAAAAGTTAACTCATTATAGATATACAGAGAGAGATTACAAACGGATCGTGTCGTAGGAAATATTAGTGGCGAAAAAGAGGCGGAATCACTTGGTTTACGTGGAATCGCATCCATGCTGCAGATGCGAATTCAGCCAGAAAAACGGGGAGCAAGAGAGAAACGACAGAGGGGAATCCGTCTTTCCAGAAACTGATCCCATTTCTTTGATTTTTAGGCTTGCTTCTAACCTTTTGTTACACATAGGGATGAATCCAGAGTCACGCGGGGGTCAGCAATCCTGACCTTTCTCAAAATCAGGTGCTTTCCCTCCAAGGAAGGTCTTAGGGGTTTTCCATCATCTTCTGGCCACGAGGCCTGCTGACATTTTATGATCCTTTGTTCTGATCCCCAAAACACTCACGTTTTCCAAGGGGTTTTTTTGTGAAACCAGGCACCACCCTCCGGATAAAGTTGCATTCCTAAAGGGTGAGGGTGTCGTGAGTCCCGATCAAGAAAGGCACTGATGTCACTCAAGGCTCACATGATTCATCTGAAAGGTTCATACTTATTTCTCCCCAGAGACACTGCTAGGCAAAGGACAAGGCAGTGTGTGTGTGGGTGGGGGGGGGTGCGAGAGAGGTGGGGGGCGGGGTATGTGTGGGGCCTCGGTGTGTGCGGGGGTTGGGGTGTTTATGGGCAGGCGGTGTGTGTGGCGTTGGCGGCGGGAGGGGTGCGTGTGTCTACGCATTAGGTGTGTGGGCAGAGACAGAGGAGATGGGGAGAGTCACAGCCAGGCCAAGGACAATGCAGTGTGTGTGTGTGAGGGCGGAGGCGGGGGAGGGGAGGAGTGTGCGGTGTGTGGTGTGTGCGGGCGGGGTGCGAACCGACTGGGTGAGTGTGTGTCTGGGATCGGGATGTGTGTGTGCACTGTGTGCAGGCGGGGTGTGTGTGCGGATCTGCGTGTGGTAGGTGGGGTGCCCCTGTGGGTGTGGGTGTGGGTGTCGGTGTGGCCGGTGTGTGTGGGGGGGGAGGTGGTGCAGAGACAGAGGCCCAGTGACACAGCTAGGCAAAGGACAAGGCAGTGTGTGTGGGCGGGGGGGGGAAGGGGGCGTGCGGGAGGGGTGGGGGAGTGGGATGTGTACAGGGGCGTGGTGTGTGCAGTCGTCGCGGGGAATTTATGGACGGGGCGGGGGGTGTGTGTAATTGTGGCGTTGGGGGCGGGGCTGGGTGCGTGTGGCCTCAGCATGTGGTGTGTGGGCAGAGACAGAGGCGAGGCGGAGAGTCACAGCCGGGCCAAGGACTAGGTAGTTGGGGGGGTGGGGGGGGGGATTGGGGGAGTTTGTGGTGTGTGGCGTGTGCCAGCGGGCTGGGTGTGGGTGTGTCTGGGTTCGGAATGTGTGTGTGCACGGTGTGCAGGCGGGGGGTGTGTGTGCGGGTATGCGTGTGGTGTGTAGGGTGCCGCTGTGGGTGTGGGTGTGGGTGTGGGTGTGGCCTGTGGGTGCAAGGGGTGGTGGCGCAGAGACAGAGGACCAGAGACACTGCTAGGCAAAGGACAAGGCAGTGTGTGTGTGTGTGTATGGGGGAGCGGGGGGGAGTGTGTGGTGTGTGGTGTGCGGTGTGTGGCCTGTGCGGGCCGGGTGCCTACGGGCTGGGGGTATGTGTGCGTGTGTCTGTGCGCGTGTGCGTGTGGCGGGGTTGGGAGGGGGGTGGGGGTGGTCCGGGATGCGTGTGTGCACGCGCTGGGTGCAGGCGGGGTGTGTGTGCGGATATGCGTGCGGTGTGTAGGGTGTTCCTGCGGGTGGTGCGGGCAGAGACAGAGGCAGAGAGTCGCAGCCAGGCAAAGGACGACGCAGTGGGTGTGTGGTATGGGCATGGTGTGGGGGGTGGGGTGGGGTGGGGTCTGCGTGTGGTGTGTGTGGTGGGCGGGCAGAGACAGATCCAGTCAGGCAGAGGATCACGTGCACGGATGGATATCCCGCATCATCTGCTTGTGTTTTCTGAGCTCACTCAGCACCTCCGAGATCAAGACCACTCCCACGAAATGTGAGTCTGCCCCCACCAGCCAGCACTTGTCTTTGGCCAGGCAGACAGGGGAGTGTTCCGAGTTTGGGGGGGGGGGGGGGCGGGGGGGCGGGGTTGGCGACTCGCTGTCACCAGGCCAGCTTGGGTCCTCGCGTTCTGCCCCTGAACCTGACTGGAGCAAGTGGATCCGTGTGATCTGTCGTGGCTCTGTTTGAAATCCTTGGCGGGAGAAGGAAGATTTCCCCCCACGCCAGGGGAGACAAGCCCCCAGAAAGTCACCTCCCCGGGGTTCCAATAGCTGTTCTCCAAATCGATGAAGTTTCCCAAAGGAGATGTCCCGTCCCAAGCAGAAAAGCCCCAATGGCTCCCCATGGACCTCTGGCCCAAGGTGCCGCTCCCACACAGCCTCCTTCCACAGCCCCAGGGCATTCAAGAGTTCGCCGGCCCGGCCCGCTCCATCCGTGGTCCCCCCGCAGGGCCATCTGAAAAAGCGACCGACAGGCAGGTGGCGCCCGACAGCCAACCCACTGTCCAGAGAGCCGGCCTCGGCATAGAAGCTCCGAGGGAGACCGGCAGGGACTCGTTGCCAGACGGGGGGCCCATCCTAGGGCGCAGTTTCTCCGCTCAGTCACCGACGTGGACAGGAAAGCGGGACACGCCAACACTTCTCGGGAACGTCTCTGGGCGAGGTACGACGGACGCACGGACGGACAGACGGAGGGGGTGGGGGGGGGTGGGGGAGGGGGAGGGGGAGCATTCTTGACCGCACGCCCGCACCCACCGACGCACGCACGCAGGCACGCACGCAGGCACGCAGGCACGCAGGCACGCAGGCACGCAAGCACGCAAGCACGCACTGACCGACCGACGCCGGGGTCCAGCCCTGGTGGATCCAGGGTGATTCGAGGGTGGGGATGGAATCGGCGTCCTAGGAAAAAAGTTAATTCATTATAGATATACTGAGAGAGATTACAAACGGATCGTGTCGTAGGAAATATTAGTGGCGAAAAAGAGGCGGAATCACTTGGTTTAGGAGGAATCGCATCCATGCTGCAGATGCGAATTCAGCCAGAAAAACGGGGAGCAAGAGAGAAACGACAGAGGGGAATCCGTCTTTCCAGAAACTGATCCCATTTCTTTGATTTTTAGGCTTGCTTCTAACCTTTTGTTACACATAGGGATGAATCCAGAGTCACGCGGGGGTCAGCAATCCTGACCTTTCTCAAAATCAGCTGCTTTCCCTCCAAGGAAGGTCTTAGGGGTTTTCCATCATCTTCTGGCCACGAGGCCTGCTGACATTTTATGATCCTTTGTTCTGATCCCCAAAACACTCACGTTTTCCAAGGGGTTTTTTTTGTGAAACCAGGCACCACCCTCCGGATAAAGTTGCATTCCTAAAGGGTGAGGGTGTCGTGAGTCCCGATCAAGAAAGGCACTGATGTCACTCAAGGTTCACAGGATTCATCTGAAAGGTTCATACTTATTTCTCCCCAGAGACACTGCTAGGCAAAGGACAAGGCAGTGTGTGTGTGGGTGGGGGGGTGCGAGAGAGGTGGGGGGCGGGGTATGTGTGGGGCCTCGGTGTGTGCGGGGCAGGCGGTGTGTGTGGCGTTGGCGGCGGGAGGGGTGTGTGTGTCTACGCATTAGGTGTGTGGGCAGAGACAGAGGAGATGGGGAGAGTCACAGCCAGGCCAAGGACAATGCAGTGTGTGTGTGTGGGGGGGGGGGGGGGCGGAGGCGGGGGAGGGGAGGAGTGTGCGGTGTGTGGTGTGTGCGGGCGGGGTGGGAACCGACTGGGTGAGTGTGTGTCTGGGATCGGGATGTGTGTGTGCACTGTGTGCAGGCGGGGTGTGTGTGCGGATCTGCGTGTGGTGGGTGGGGTGCCCCTGTGGGTGTGGGTGTGGGTGTCGGTGTGGCCGGTGTGTGTTTGGGGGGAGGTGGCGCAGAAACAGAGGCCCAGTGACACAGCTAGGCAAAGGACAAGACAGTGTGTGTGTGGGGTGGGGGGGGGGGGGAAGGGGGCTTGCGGGAGGGGTGGGGGAGTGGGATGTGTACAGGGGCGTGGTGTGTGCGCTCGTCGCGTGGAATTTATGGGGAGGGGGTGTGTGTGTGTAATTGTGGCGTTGGGGGCGGGGCTGGGTGCGTGTGGCCTCAGCATGTGGTGTGTGGGCAGAGACAGAGGCGAGGCGGAGAGTCACAGCCGGGCCAAGGACTAGGTAGTTGGGGGGGCCGGGGGGGGGGGGGGAATCGGGGGAGTTTGTGGTGTGTGGCGTGTGCCGGCGGGCTGGGTGTGGGTGTGTCTGGGTACGGGATGTGTGGGTGCGCGGTGTGCAGGCCGAGTGTGTGCGCGGGTATGCGTGTGGTGTGTAGGGTGCCGCTGTGGGTGTGGGTGTGGGTGTGGGTGTGGCCTGTGGGTGCGAGGGGTGGTGGCGCAGAGACAGAGGACAAGAGACACTGCTAGGCAAAGGACAAGGCCGTGTGTGTGTGTGGGTGGGGGGGTGCGAGAGAGGTGGGGGCGGGGGTATGTGTGGGGCCTCGGTGTGTGCGGGGGTTGGGGTGTTTATGGGCAGGCGGTGTGTGTGGCGTTGGCGGCGGGAGGGGTGCGTGTGTCTACGCATTAGGTGTGTGGGCAGAGACAGAGGAGATGGGGAGAGTCACAGCCGGGCCAAGGACAATGCAGTGTGTGTGTGTGAGGGCGGAGGCGGGGGAGGGGAGGAGTGTGCGGTGTGTGGTGTGTGCGGGCGGGGTGCGAACCGGCTGGGTGAGTGTGTGTCTGGGATCGGGATGTGTGTGTGCACTGTGTGCAGGCGGGGTGTGTGTGCGGATCTGCGTGTGGTAGGTGGGGTGCCCCTGTGGGTGTGGGTGTGGGTGTCGGTGTGGCCGGTGTGTGTGTGGGGGGAGGTGGCGCAGAGACAGAGGCCCAGTGACACAGCTAGGCAAAGGACAAGGCAGTGTGTGTGGGGGGGGAGGGGGAAGGGGGCGTGCGGGAGGGGTGGGGGAGTGGGATGTGTACAGGGGCGTGGTGTGTGCCGTCGTCGCGGGGAATTTATGGACGGGGCGGGGGGTGTGTGTAATTGTGGCGTTGGGGGCGGGGCTGGGTGCGTGTGGCCTCAGCAAGTGGTGTGTGGGCAGAGACAGAGGCGAGGCGGAGAGTCACAGCCGGGCCAAGGACTAGGTAGTTGGGGGGGTGGGGGGGGGATTGGGGGAGTTTGTGGTGTGTGGCGTGTGCCAGCGGGCTGGGTGTGGGTGTGTCTGGGTTCGGAATGTGTGTGTGCACGGTGTGCAGGCGGGGGGTGTGTGTGCGGGTATGCGTGTGGTGTGTAGGGTGCCGCTGTGGGTGTGGGTGTGGGTGCGGGTGTGGCCTGTGGGTGCAAGGGGTGGTGGCGCAGAGACAGAGGACCAGAGACACTGCTAGGCAAAGGACAAGGCAGTGTGTGTGTGTGTGTGTATGGGGGAGCGGGGGGAGTGTGTGGTGTGTGGTGTGCGGTGTGTGGCCTGTGCGGGCCGGGTGCCTACGGGCTGGGGGTATGTGTGCGTGTGTGTGTGCGCGTGTGCGTGTGGCGGGGTGGGGAGGGGGGTGGGGGTGGTCCGGGATGCGTGTGTGCACGCGCTGGGTGCAGGCGGGGTGTGTGTGCGGATATGCGTGCGGTGTGTAGGGTGTTCCTGCGGGTGGTGCGGGCAGAGACAGAGGCAGAGAGTCGCAGCCAGGCAAAGGACGACGCAGTGGGTGTGTGGTATGGGCATGGTGTGGGGGATGGGGTGGGGTGGGGTCTGCGTGTGGTGTGTGTGGTGGGCGGGCAGAGACAGATCCAGTCAGGCAGAGGATCACGTGCACGGATGGATATCCCGCATCATCTGCTTGTGTTTTCTGAGCTCACTCAGCACCTCCGCGATCAAGACCACTCCCACGAAATGTGAGTCTGCCCCCACCAGCCAGCACTTGTCTTTGGCCAGGCAGACAGGGGAGTGTTCCGAGTTTGGGGGGGGGGGGGGAGGGGGGGCGGGGTTGGCGACTCGCTGTCACCAGGCCAGCTTGGGTCCTCGCGTTCTGCCCCTGAACCTGACTGGAGCAAGTGGATCCGTGTGATCTGTCGTGGCTCTGTTTGAAATCCTTGGCGGGAGAAGGAAGATTTCCCCCCACGCCAGGGGAGACAAGCCCCCAGAAAGTCACCTCCCCGGGGTTCCAATAGCTGTTCTCCAAATCGATGAAGTTTCCCAAAGGAGATGTCCCGTCCCAAGCAGAAAAGCCCCAATGGCTCCCCATGGACCTCTGGCCCAAGGTGCCGCTCCCACACAGCCTCCTTCCACAGCCCCAGGGCATTCAAGAGTTCGCCGGCCCGGCCCGCTCCATCCGTGGTCCCCCCGCAGGGCCATCTGAAAAAGCGACCGACAGGCAGGTGGCGCCCGACAGCCAACCCACTGTCCAGAGAGCCGGCCTCGGCATAGAAGCTCCGAGGGAGACCGGCAGGGACTCGTTGCCAGACGGGGGGGGCCCATCCTAGGGCGCAGTTTCTCCGCTCAGTCACCGACGTGGACAGGAAAGCGGGACACGCCAACACTTCTCGGGAACGTCTCTGGGCGAGGTACGAGGGACGCACGGACGGACAGACGGAGGGGGTGGAGGGGGTGGGGGGGTGGGGGAGGGGGAAGGGGAGCCTTCTTGACCGCACGCCCGCACCCACCGACGCACGCACGCAGGCACGCACGCAGGCACGCAGGCACGCAGGCACGCACCGACCGACCGACGCCGGGGTCCAGCCCTGGTGGATCCAGGGTGATTCGAGGGTGGGGATGGAATCGGCGTCCTAGGAAAAAAGTTAATTCATTATAGATATACAGAGAGAGATTACAAATGGATCGTGTCGTAGGAAATATTAGTGGCGAAAAAGAGGCGGAATCACTTGGTTTACGAGGAATCGCATCCATGCTGCAGATGCGAATTCAGCCAGAAAAACGGGGAGCAAGAGAGAAACGACGGAGGGGAATCCGTCTTTCCAGAAACTGATCCCATTTCTTTGATTTTTAGGCTTGCTTCTAACCTTTTGTTACACATAGGGATGAATCCAGTGTCACGCGGGGGTCAGCAATCCTGACCTTTCTCAAAATCAGCTGCTTTCCCTCCAAGGAAGGTCTTAAGGGTTTTCCATCATCTTCTGGCCACGAGGCCTGCTGACATTTTATGATCCTTTGTTCTGATCCCCAAAGCACTCACGTTTTCCAAGGGGTTTTTTTGTGAAACCAGGCACCACCCTCCGGATAAAGTTGCATTCCTAAAGGGTGAGGGTGTCGTGAGTCCCGATCAAGAAAGGCACTGATGTCACTCAAGGTTCACAGGATTCATCTGAAAGGTTCATACTTATTTCTCCCCAGAGACACTGCTAGGCAAAGGACAAGGCAGTGTGTGAGTGCGGGGTAGGGTGGGGTGGGGTGGGGGGGTGGCGAGGGGGAGTGCGGGAGAGGTGGGGGAGCGGGATGTGTGCGCGGGCGTGTCGTGTGCCGTCGTCTCGGGGTGTTTATGGGCGGGGGGGGGGGGGGGGTGTGGCGTTGGAAGCGGGGCTGGGTGCGTGTGGCCTCAGCGTGTGGTGTGTGGGCAGAGCGAGAGAAGAGGAGAGGTGGAGCATCACAGCCAGGCCAAGGACAACGCAGTGTGTGTGTGTATGGTTGAGGGGGGGGGTAGTGTGTGGTGTGTGGCGTGTGCGGGCGGGGTGCGAACGGGCTGGGCGTGTGTGTGCCAGTATGCGTGCGGTGCGTAGGGTGCGCCTGTGGTTGTGGTGGAGGGGGTCGGCGCAGAGACACAGCTAGGCAAAGGACAAGGCAGTATGTGGGTGGGGGGGGGGGGTGCGAGAGAGGTGGGGGGCGGGGTATGTGTGGGGCCTCGGTGTGTGCGGGGCAGGCGGTGTGTGTGGCGTTGGCGGCGGGAGGGGTGTGTGTGTCTACGCATTAGGTGTGTGGGCAGAGACAGAGGAGATGGGGAGAGTCACAGCCAGGCCAAGGACAATGCAGTGTGTGTGTGTGGGGGGGGCGGAGGCGGGGGAGGGGAGGAGTGTGCGGTGTGTGGTGTGTGCGGGCGGGGTGCGAACCGACTGGGTGAGTGTGTGTCTGGGATCGGGATGTGTGTGTGCACTGTGTGCAGGCGGGGTGTGTGTGCGGATCTGCGTGTGGTGGGTGGGGTGCCCCTGTGGGTGTGGGTGTGGGTGTCGGTGTGGCCGGTGTGTGTTTGGGGGGAGGTGGCGCAGAAACAGAGGCCCAGTGACACAGCTAGGCAAAGGACAAGGCAGTGTGTGTGTGGGGTGGGGGGGGGGGGGAAGGGGGCTTGCGGGAGGGGTGGGGGAGTGGGATGTGTACAGGGGCGTGGTGTGTGCGCTCGTCGCGTGGAATTTATGGGGAGGGGGTGTGTGTGTGTAATTGTGGCGTTGGGGGCGGGGCTGGGTGCGTGTGGCCTCAGCATGTGGTGTGTGGGCAGAGACAGAGGCGAGGCGGAGAGTCACAGCCGGGCCAAGGACTAGGTAGTTGGGGGGGCGGGGGGGGGGGGGAATTGGGGGAGTTTGTGGTGTGTGGCGTCTGCCGGCGGGCTGGGTGTGGGTGTGCCTGGGTACGGGATGTGTGGGTGCGCGGTGTGCAGGCCGAGTGTGTGCGCGGGTATGCGTGTGGTGTGTAGGGTGCCGCTGTGGGTGTGGGTGTGGGTGTGGGTGTGGCCTGTGGGTGCGAGGGGTGGTGGCGCAGAGACAGAGGACCAGAGACACTGCTAGGCAAAGGACAAGGCAGTGTGTGTGTGGGTGGGGGGGTGCGAGAGAGGTGGGGGGCGGGGTATGTGTGGGGCCTCGGTGTGTGCGGGGGTTGGGGTGTTTATGGGCAGGCGGTGTGTGTGGCGTTGGCGGCGGGAGGGGTGCGTGTGTCTACGCATTAGGTGTGTGGGCAGAGACAGAGGAGATGGGGAGAGTCACAGCCGGGCCAAGGACAACGTAGTGGGGGGGGCTGGGGGGGGGATTGGGGGAGTTTGTGGTGT
>NC_091070.1:221515000-221545000 GCF_032405125.1 Capricornis sumatraensis | reverse complement strand
ACCACCGCCACCCCCAGAGCCGCAGCCGGCCCGGGGAGAACACTCTCCCGCCGCACACCGGCGGCCCCCCCACGGCCCTGACACGCGCGGGGCCCCCCGCCCCGCCCCCCTCGCTCAGGGCTCCGAGGGCACTGCTCCGCCCGGGGTCGCCACCGGCCCGGCGGAGGCCGGGGGACGACACCCACGTGAGGCGAGGCGAGGCCGGCTCGGGCCCAGACGAGGGGACGGGAACGCGGGCGGTCGCACGCGCCGGACGAGGAGAGGCGAGGCCGGCGGCGGCGGGGAGGGGCCGGCGAGCACGCACGGCGGGGGCCGCGGGACAGGGACGTGGGCGCCGTCCAGGAACCGGAGGAAAAGGACCGGGCACGCGGCCGGGCCCCCAGGAACACCAGCGCGGGATCCCACCGCCACCCGCACGCGAGGGCGGTCCCGCGACGCCTGGGGCGCCGGCCGGCCCCGGCCATCCCCGGAGCGTGGCCCACGACCCGGCCCCGCCGCCAGGGCCGGCGAGCCGTCCACCCGTCTTCCGCCATCCACACGCGACAGATCCGTCTCCCATCTGAGTCTGACCCCCGAGGCTCGACATCCCGGGGACAACGCTCTCGAGCGAGGCGGCCCAGACCGTGACCGCACGCCGCCACCAGCTGCGGCTCGGGGGGCGAGGGCGGGCGCGACGGGCTCCCCCTCACCACCAGCTGCGGGGCCGGGGAGGCCGAGGCCGACCGGGCGTCGCGCCCCGACACAGCCCCCCCCCTTCCCCCAGGGCTCGCACCACGGGGGGCCGGCCGCACGCACACGGCCCCCCACCTGCCGGACGCCCGGCGGGGCCCAGCGGGACCCTCCCCCGACTCGGAGGGGGGAGGCGCGGGCCGCGGTAGGCAACGAGCGGCACACGGCCCCACCGCGGGGCCGGGGGAGTTCTGCTCTGCCCACGTGCTCTGGCAGTCGCCACGGTGGCCACTGCGCACTCGGGAGGGGCAGCGGCTGGGGGGTCCGGTACCCCAAGGCTCCCTCTCGGATCGCTAGAGAAGGCGTTCTCCCCGAGGGCGCGCCGTCCCTCACCCGGACCGTGTCGCCTTCGGGCCCACGGAGGCGCTCCACGAGCCACCAGTCCTCAGCTGGGTGGGAGGGGCCTGCGGTACAGGGGAGCGGACCACCACACAGGAGCGTGTGCGCGGTCAGGGCCAGAGCGGAGCCCGCGTCCCGCCCCCTGCAAGGCCTCATCCGCCAAGGCCTCCGCGACGAGGGGAACAGGCACGCCTCTCCCTACCGCCTCGACCCCCCCCCAGAGAGAGCCACTCACGGGACACACACGCCACCGTGGCGGGGACCCGAGGGGGACACCGGGTTAAGGGAAACGACACCACCACTCGGCCTCAGGCACCTGAGGGACGACCTGGAGCGCTCCAGGGGCACCACCGAGGGTCACACGAGGCACGCTCACACACCCGCGTGGGGTGCGCAGCGCGGCGTCGGCGGCGGCACAGCCCTCCCCGCCACAGGGAGGGCCGCTCGCCGGGCACACGCCGAGAAGGCGAAGCGAGAGCAATCTGCTGTGTCAGAAGACCAACGGCCCCCACTGACGCCCCGAGGCAAAGGAGACCGAAGATCAGGGCCAGAAGCCACACCCAACCCCTGCCTTCCTCACCCTCCCTGATGGGCAGCGAGGGGGCGGGGGGGGGAGAAGACAAGCGAGGGGCCCCGCGGACAGACCGAGAAGAGCAGACGCGTTCACTGGAAACGCCCGTCCCTCGTCTGGCACGGCTTAGGCTCGGCCCGGGAGAACACGACCACACCACATCGATCTGTTGAGCCAAGGTGGAGCGGGGGAAGGCACGGTGAGGACAGTCACCAGAGGGGCCCGCTTTAAGCCTCGCCGGCAACCTCCGCCCCCCCACCTCGCCTCAGGCGAGAGCGGCCGACGACCCCCAAGAGGAGAACGCCTGACACGTGGCACGGAGCCCACAGGGCGGGGGTCGCCCCAGCCGCAACCAGGTGCCCACAGCGGGGGCGAGGGATGCACAGGGTAGAAGACCCACGCGCCACCTCGCCCCGCCACCCTCGGGTCGCCCAGAGACCGGAGGTGGCACCAAGGGTCGGGTCAGCCAGACGACACCACACAGGAGCCGGCGCACAGGCCCAGGCGGGCGGCTCCAGCGGCAAGGGCCGAACCGGGCACCAGCTGGCGGCCCAGAAGCTCAGAGCCCCACATGCGTCCAGAGACCCACAGTCCTCGGTGGCAGACACCAAAGGAGACCGTGTCAGCACTTATCTGGTGGCAAAAAAGGCCTATTAAGGGCGACGAAATGACAGCAGCTGACAGCGGAGCACATCGACGACGCGCAGGGAGGGCCCCCGGAACCTTGTCCCGGCCACCTGTCCCCAACGCTGCCCCATAAACACCAGGCCCCGAGCTCTCTTGGGGGGGGGGGGGTCATCTGGTCGACCGGGAGGGGGGAGGGGGCGCGTGGTGGCCAAAGCGGGGGCGCGGGCACCAAGGGGGGGCGGGGGGGAAGCTGGCCGAGGACGCCCTCCCCGCCTCGTCCACGCGGGCAGGGGTACCGGTCCGTCCGAGTCTCCGAACGGGGATTTGGCTTCGATGTGCAAAAGGAAAAGAGAAGACAGAACCGTCAGCGAGGCGCTTCCCACGAGACGAGCGGGCCCCGACCAGGGACCGCGCCCGGGGCCCGGACCGTCCTAGACGGGGCACCCAGGACGGCCCGAGCCGGCCCCCACCTCCCGACTGGGATTCAGGGAGCCGGAGAGGGGGGAGCCAAAGTCGCGTCCGACGACCGAGACCCACGAGGGCACGCCGAAGGGTCGAGCGCGCCCTCCCCGGCCACCCGCGGAAGCAGGGTCCGGTCCATCCACGTCTCCGGACCCGTCAGGACTCTGACAAAGAAAAAGCATGTGTGCCGGGAGACGCCTCGGGCGACCGGACCCCACGGGGGGACCGCACACGCGCCTCCCCCGCTCAACCCTCGGGTTCCCCCACCTCCGGAGTGCCACGCGGAAAACACCTCGGGCAGAAAGGACCCGAGGGCCCGGACCCTGGCGCGCCCTCCGGCGACCTCCAAGCCACCGTCTGGGCCGGTCCCCACCTCCGGAGCGGGGCCGAGGGCGAAGCAAACGCTCCTGAGGGCGAAGCAAACGCTCCTGAGGGCGAAGCAAACGCTCCTGAGGGCGGCCCAGGAGGCGTCCGGACCGCCGAGCCCGAGTCCAGGCGCTCCGGGCAGGGAAGACCCTCTCCCCGCCCACCGCGGCGGCCCGGCCCAGGCAGGGTCCGGGCGGTCCGTCCCCGTGGCCGCAGGGGCACGGGGAGAAGCTGGTCGACCCGGTCAGGCCGCCCCGCGAGCCGGCTCCGGGGCGCCGCGACGTTCACCCTCCTCAGAAACCTAGAGAACCAATCTCCGGCGACAGCGGGACTGTCCCTAGGCCTCGGCGCCACCGGGACTGTCGCCGCCAGCGTCGCCGGTGTCTGAGAGCTCTGCCTCGGGCCCAGAGGCTGAGTCACAATCCTCCTGAAAGGCCTCGCCGAAGCTCCAGAGGGGAGGGACAATATACAAGCGGCCGCCAGGTGGCTCCCGACAAGCGACTCGAACGTCCCGAGGACGGGTCGCTGTCGCCGGCCGCCGGGGACGCCACCGCGCCGGCCGCCCAGACGCCCGAGCTCGGCCCGGAGCCTCCGCCGCCGAGCGACGCGACGCGACGCGACCCCGGCCGCAGAGGAAGGGAGAGACGCTGGGAAGGATCTCCTCAGGAGGCTGCCACGAAGGAGACTCACTCCCCCACGCGACTCCGGGGTGCTGGGGGGGACATTCCACGGAGACGCCGGCGGGCGGTGGGGGCTCGGGGCGGGGTCGGCGGAGAGAGGGGCACCAGCGGCATCGCAGACTCCCCCGGCCCCCCTCCCCCGAAAGAGAGAGGGAGGGAGGGAGGGAGGGAGGGGCCGGCAAAGCGAAACCAGGCGAGCGCTGCTCGGAGAACAAAGCAGGACTTTGGAAAGCAGACACAGACACGCGAGCCCAGGAGCAAGAAAGGAAAAGGAGGAGACACACTCGGAACCCCCAACAAGAGAAGGCACCACTCAACCTGGGTGGAGACCGTGACAAAGTCCGAAGACAACACACCCAAGCACGCGCCGGTGGGTGGGGAAAGTGCACCTGAGGTCAGGAGAACATGGATTTCAAAGTCACTGAACTGGCCACAAACACCAGAACGGCAGGCGGGCGGGAGGGCGGGCGGGAGGTCTGGGGTGGCAGGGCTGCGGGGGTGGGGGTGGGGGTTGGGAGGGGCGGGGCGGGGGGGCCTGGGGTGCGGGGGCGGGGGGGGGGGGCGGCTGAGGGGCGTGGAGGTGAGGAGGACCGGACCGAGTCGATAGGGATCCACTAAATAAACCCCGTGTTCCATGACAACAGCCAGTTACATGAATACATAACTTTTTGAAGCAGATCAGAAAGGAAATGAAACAGAACCACCAGGCAGGAAAGTCAAGTCATAGAACTGCTCCGGCTGCTTAAAAGTCAGAGAGAGGGAGAGGGGGAGGGGGAGGGGGAGGGGGAGGGGGAGGGGGAGGGAGAGGGAGAGGGGGAGGGGGAGGGAGAGGGGGAGGGGGAGGGGAGGGAGAGGGGGAGGGGGAGGGGAGGGAGAGGGGGAGGGGGAGGGGGAGGGGAGGGAGGGGGAGGGGGAGGGGGAGGGGGAGGGGAGGGAGAGGGGGAGCGAGAACGCAGACACATGTGCATATACGCGTGTCCATATGTATACGCACGCGTATTCGCGTCTATATATACGCGCACACGTGGGTATAAACAAACACGTTCAAAGGGCATGCTCACATACACGCATGTGTCTGTGTGCGCACGTGTATGCCTAGGCGTTTCTACTGTGCGTGTATGCTTGCGTGTATATACGTAGACACAGGCATATAGACACAGACGTCCACGGAGATACACAGGCACGAATACACATGCTCATATGTGCAGATACGTCGGTATCCATAGACACATACATATACGGGGAAAGCGCAAGCATGTTGCAAAAGGGGCTTTTCTGTCCAAAACGGATCAAGGCGTCAGACAACTCAGCCTCCAAAAGGGAAACGACCCCCGATGAGCGAAGTGGGCAGGCAGGGGGCCCGAGCAGACACCTTCCTCCCAAAGAAAGGGAGAACAGACAGACACCCAGAAGCACAAGGTAGAAAACACATCAGCGGCAGGGCTGGGCTGGGCTGGGCTGGGGCTGCCGGGGGTGGGGGCGGGCTCGCGGAAGCACCCCCGGGGCGTTTATCTGGACAAGGATCCTTCTCCTTCGGAGGGGAAAGGCCCAGGAGCTGGAATCGCAATCGCGACAGCAAGTTCGAACCACGAGAAGACAGTGGCTCCTGATCGGTCGAACGCGTCTTTGCTGCCGCTGAGGAACATGTGGGCGGACTCAGAGAGATCACATCTCATCCCCTGGGGCCTCCCAGAGAGAGAAACCACATCCCTAGGGAAAAGAGTCCTGCGATTCCCTCGGAACACTCCACCAAAGAGTCCCCCTTCGACCCAACCCAGCCACTCCACGGAGTGCCCACGGAGGGGACAGAGAAGATACGGACGTGTGTATGTGTGGGATCGACCCCCATACCTAGGTAGACATCCGTACACACAGAAGGAGAGAGCTCTCTGTCTGTGTGCCTACGCCTGTATCTATTCACACACACACACACACACACACACACACACACACACACACACACACCACACAGAGGAATGGGACTCAACCACCAGAAGGGAATGAAATCTCACAGTCTGCAGGAACTTGGAGAGACCTTTAGAGGGGATGATGCTCAAGGAAATACCTCAGAGCCGTCGTTTCCACGCAGACCTACCAAACGATACACCGTGAACACAACAGAACCAAAGAGAAACAGGCTCCTAAGATACCACCACGGAGCACATGAGGGGTGGCCCGAGGAGGGAGCGGGGGACACGGTGGCGGGGGGTGGGGTGGGGGAGAGAACGAGTGAACGAGCGCCACCGGTGAGGGAGACAGATGAAGCGGTGCCACCTCCCACTTAGGAAATCCATGAGTCACGGGCACGTCACGACACCAGATGTCATCTGCCGTGACACCAGGTGGTGACGGACGGTCCCTCGCTAGACGTATCCTGGTGATCGCTGTGTCAGGCGCTACACTCGAAGCCATCGTCGGTACAGCTGAAAAGGAACGGGGGAACAGAACACGAAGAAAAAAAAAAAAAAAAGGAAAGGAAGCAGGACGGGAGGAAGGAAAGAAGGCGAAAGGAAACGTTGGCAGTCAGTCAGAGGTCCGTTTGAGAAGAGTGGGACCTGCGTGTGTGTGGAGGGGCGGGGAGTGGGGAGGCGGGGAGAGAAACTAGGGTGAGTAGGAGGACGGGGAGCAGGAGGAGGAGAAAGAAAAGGACCGATGGCCTCGAGGGGGAGGGGGAGATCAAGGATCCAAGGAGTGGACAGGACGGTCAGGTGAGTGCCATAGGGAAAGGAAACGAAGCCAACCCACGAACACCCTCCCCACGGTGGTTGCGTTCAGTCCAAGATCAAGATGTGGGTAGCACGGTGTCCTCCAGCGCACGGGGACGCACAGGCCTGCCTTGGCGTGGGAGTTCAGGATCAGCCTGAACGCTGAAGCCGTTCTGTTCATCCACGGCTGGCACGTACCATGGTCCCACGACATTCACACATCCTAGCAAACCATCGAAAGACTCTCACTCACTCGCCATGAAACACGTAGAGAACAGAAAAGGAGGGACCCGATGGTGGCTGGCTGGCTGGCTGGCTGGCTGGCTGGCTGGATGACCATGAGAGTCTGAGGATGGAACCCATGGACAGAAAAGCATCCGATTCCCTTGGGTCAAGAATCGGTCTCGCCTTCTGTGCCTGGTGTCCTTCCTACGTCTGGAGGATTCCCTCCCCCCCCCCACCCCGCTCCCAGCTCGAAGGTGCTCTCAAGGTCCCCGCCGGCACGCTCTCTTCGGAGCGCCCGTCTGAAGGGGAACGTTCTCTTCCACGTCCCCGCCCTGAGACCGCTTCAGCCTGGCCCGCCCCTCCACCCCCGCCTGCCTCTCTCCCTCCTGCTCCTCCTCCTCCTCCTCCTCGGAACTCCTGAGCGCTCCTCGCCCCGGCCTCTCACCCCACACGGTGGCGGTGTTGGCCTAGGTGTGCTCAGGCGCCTCCTCCCCGCATCCCAGGGGACTGCCGCTGTCTCTCGACTGCGTCGTCCTGGGACCATGTGTTTCCCGGCCTTTTCTGCGGGTGGGGGAGACCCGGACGGGCCGGGGCCAGGCGGGGGTGTGGGGGAGCCTGCATGCGGGGGGAAGGGTGGGGGCAGAGAGGAGGAGGAGGGGGAGGAGGGACGACACGACTCCCCAGTGCCAGTGTGTGCCTGTGGCCCGGGAAACAGAGGACGCACCGGGCTGGCTCCGAAAAGGGGATCGGTCCCGAGATCGGGCACGTTTGTTCTTTGCAGAGGCCCTGCAGGTCGAACAGGCAGGGGCAAGGATTGGGCTTCCCGCACGGAGAACTGTTCACCCATCGTGGAAACAGGCGTCTGTCACACCGGGGCTTCGGCTCTCGGTGCGATGTCCACGAGCCGTAGCCACTGAAACGTGCGCGCGCTGGAGCCGGCGCCGTGCAGAGGGCGATCTCATCCGGCTCCTCGTGTCCTTCCAGTGAGTAGGCCGGGATCTCGGGGAGAACAGAAATCCAGAGAGCTGCATGAACCTGACCGTCACGCTTTCAGAAGCCAAGGGAACCAGAAATGAGGTTCACTCGCGTGTGGGTCTGTCTCTCCACGGGACGAATCCTCTCTGTGAGCAGATGAGGGTTCCGGGGGCCCCGTGGAGCAGAGAGGATAGACCGTTCCCTCAGGCCCCCTGCTCCTCCCATGCACGCGCACGCTCCCCAACGGTCGGTCCTGGGAACAGCCTGCCCCAGAGGAGCGTGCTGGCCACCACCCACCTCCACGGAGACGGAGACGGCAGTGTCCGTCCGCGTCAGTCATCCTCGTCCAGAGTCCCCGGGCTGCGTGCCCTCGCCTTCACGCCTGGCGCCGTCCGTTCTGTAGGTTTGTGTCGAACCTGCCCGGAGCCCTGTGCCATCGTCCCGGATCAGGGGTTCGGTGGAAAACACCCCGTCCCCCCGCCTCATCGGCAGGTGGATCCTTCACCACTGGGCCACCAGGCAGGGAAGTCCCTTCACAGCCTTCTAAAAGCATCTACCCTGAAACATTCCATGTCGTCCTCCAAAATCACTGGACCATCACGACTGAAATGAAGGAAACTATGTGAGTTCAAGAATGTCTTCACTCCTCAGTGCTTCTTGCTTTAGAACCACGAAGGCATCTCTCTCTCTCTCTCTCTCTCTCTCTCTCTCTCTCTCTCTCACACACACACACACACACACACACACACACACACACACAGAGGGGGCTCATCGTCCAAAAGAAACCAACTGTTGTGTTTAATCCATCCCCTTTGTTGTGGCCGTTGTGCCATCGCTAGTCAAAGAAGCTGATCTCATGTGGAATCCGATGTCTTCTCTAGGACACTTCAAGAAGCAGCAAGAGTGCCGGTTTGTGAGAAACGAAGGTCAACCCGTCACGATGCGATCCCTTTTCCTGGCCTGATCGTTCAGAAACTCTCCCATCCCAAGCGGGGGACGTCAGGATATCCATCTTGAGTTTGGGACTGGGGCTTCCCCGGCGGCTCCGTAGGAAACCATCCCGTGCCCGCGCAGGAAACACGGGTTTCATCCCCGGCCCGGGAAGATCCCACGTGCTACAGAGCCACGAAGCCCATAGGCCTCGCCGATGGAATCTGTGCTCTCGATCCTGGCCGCTGCGAGCGCTGAGCCCACACCCAGCAGCCACTGAAGCCCACGTGCCCCAGAGCCCACGCTCCCCAAGAGGAACCACAGCCACGAGAAGCCCAGACACACAAGCGCAGAGCGGCCCCCTCCTCCACGGAGAGAGAACAGCTCGCATGGCAGTGAAGGCGCAAAAAGCACACCCCCACAGACATCAAAGACATCCCGTGATTCGAAAGCAAGACGGGGTCTAGGATGGGATGCCGTCGGCCAAGACCTCATCCTATCCCTCGGGAAGCTCGCTGACTCTGCGGTAGAGGAGATCAAGAGACCGCCGCTCACCGTGCCATCGGAAGTGTGGGAAGCTCTCCCTACAGTGCTGAGAGCCCAGTGGAGACGTGACCCGTGGGGACCGTGAGCGTGCCTGTTCTCGTGAAGAAGTCCTTCCCAGTCCGGGCTCTGGAGATCGGCCTGCAGACAGTGGACGGCCATCCCTCTCGGCTCCCTGCAGGCCCACGGGTCCGGGCGTGCTGTGCCCCCAGCATCTGCTCGCATCTTCTGGGCCCGTCTCCCCCATGGTGCTCCACTCGCTTTGAATCCTTCTCCCCTCTCGTCTGACATGTTTTCTTTCCTGTTCGACTCTTTCCGGCTCCCCAGGCACCACTTCGCATCGTTCTTCTCTTCTCATCGCACTCGTCTCGTGGAAAGAATTCCACGTATCTCTGCCCTGTGCCCCAAGGAGTCTGTCATCGCTCCATTCATCTGGGGATGGACTGGCACGCAGGCAACCCCGGCCCACGAAAACCGTGGTTCCGTGTGGATGGAACGACTCGCCGACGACCGCAGGGGGCTTGTGGACGTGGACGGCTGGCACCGGGGAGTCGTCCTGCGGACACACCCTCGGGCACCATCGCGTTCGCGGGAGCGTTTGGGTTGCCGTCGTGGTCGCCGCCGTATTCCCTAAGACGTGTGCGGTCGCACTGGATTCCGACGGCGTCTATTGGAAAAGAATGGATCCTTCCCCGGATCCCCTCCGAAGGACTTCGAAAAGAGTCGTGGTCGAGACATGATCGATCTTTCCAACACTCTCACTTCTGGGTAGACATCTAAAGAAAAGAGACACAGAATCTAAATCTCAGAGAGACATCTGCACTCCCATGTCCACGGCAGCATCAGTCACACGGGTCAAGAGAGGGAAACAGCCCGAGTGTCCATCAAGGGAAGAAGAGGGAAAGAAGACACACGATCCAGATAGAGATCGATCGATAGGTAGACATAGATGTCCCACGGAGCCACAGGAACGAACACATTCTTATCTGGTGATAGCATGGATGTGACTTAGGGCGTGATGCCAAATGAATAAGTCAGGTAGAGAAAGAAAAAGACTTTCTCGTGCCACTTACATGCCATGGATGGCCATCAAAAAAAAAGAAAGAAAGAAAGAAAACGATCATCACAGAGCGGCTGGGGGAGGGAGAAATGGGAAGATATTGCATTGATGTAAGGGGGAAAGAAAAAAAAAAACCGACTTCACGGATAAGGTACATCTGTACTGTACACGTCACAACGAGCACGGTGATTCTAATGAACAGCATTATTATGATCGTATGATACTATTCGGAGAAGGCCATGGCACCCCTCTGCAGTCCTCTTGCCCGGAAAATCCCATGGACCGGAGGAGCCTGGTGGGCCGCAGTCCACGGGGTCGCTAACAGTCGGACACGACTGAGCGACTTCCCTTCCACTTTTCACTTTCACGCCTTGGAGAAGGACATGGCAACCCACTGCAGGGTTCTTGCCTGGAGAATCCCAGGGACGGGGGTGCCCGGTGGGCTACCGTCCGTGGGGTCGCACAGATTCGGACACGACTGAAGCGACGCAGCAGCAGCAGCAGCAGCAGCAGCAGCAGCAGCATGATCATCTGAGAAAGTTGCCATGACAGTGGACATGAATCACTCTCCTCCCGTCCAATGGCAGAAGGAAATGGCCACCCACTCTAGGATTCTTGCCTGGAACTGTCCACGGATGGAGGAGCCTGGTAGGCTACAGTCCGTGGGGTCGCAAAGAGTCGAACACGACCGAGTGACTTCACTTTCTTTCACATCCAGTCATGATCTGTATGGGTTGTGAGAAAGCTATGAGCTACCGCTTGGGTGGTCATTATTCTTCTGCAACATACAGGTGCCTCTTGTCCCCATTCTGTACACATGAGAACGGAGGATGTCATATGTCCTTCACGGAGGAAATGATATTTCAATACACCTGGAAATTAAACACATAAAATCACCTAGTTGTCTTGTCTTTCCATGAAGAGTCAGTATCGGCTGCGCTAAAAAAAAAAAAGAAAAGAAAAGAAAAGAAAGAAAGAAAGAAAAAGAAAGCTTTCTTTGGGGGTCTTCGATATGGCCATGCAGGGACACAGGTTTGAATAAAAACCGGGGGAACGTTCCCCAGGAAAGAGTCGGGGGCTTAGAAAGCTGAAGCTCCGTGAGGTTGTAAAGCGACCCGAGAGCAATGAGGATGGACTGTCACGCAAACAAGGGACTGTCTCTTCTTCCAGGGTCCATAGACGGTCACCAGTGAGGCAGGGAAAGGGGAGGGTGTGTGGGATAGGGGTCTTGAATGTCGGGAACACTGTTTCGAGGATCCGGAGGCCTCTGTTCCCCAGGAGGTGCTCCGAGTTTCCAGACTGAGACACAGACCTCTTCCTCCATGGCCCGCCCCTTCTCTATTTTGGGGCGCTCTCTTGGCGATGCTGACTCCACTTTGATTTTCCTGTCACATGTCATCCCCTTTTGCATTCAAAGATACCATTCCATCATGGAAACAAGAGACCTGGTTTATCTCTTTAGAGAGGATTCGAATGAGACAGGATCACTATCCGTGGCGTGGTTTCGGGCACGAACGACCCACACGGGGATCCATGCCACATCTCTCTTTGCCATAGAGAAAGGCTGTGTATGGCAAATGATGCCACGGGATCGGCGAGTTCCTCGGGCTCAGCACTCTCTCGACTTGGCTGCGGTTTTGGTTTTGTTCCCTTCCGTGTTTGCTCGCTTGCTGACCCGCACGTTCTCTCCGGATAGGGCAGCCCATCGAAGCGGAAACACAATCCAGTCTGTGTGGATCCTATTCACGCATCCGATGGGGAGATCAACGACCTCTACGTGGATCCATACACATGGCCGTGTTGGGTTCAGGAGGACCCTTTGGTGTTTTCTGGGTGCGCCCTTTGTTGTCCATGAGCTCACGTGCCTTTCGGGGACATGGCTGATGGAGACGGACACCAAGCAGCAGGGCAGCGAGCTGGCGTCTCGGCCTAGAGCGGTTTCCCAAATGACATCTCAGAACCAGGGCTGAGACAGCCATCCCTCCCCGGGCCCCCCTCGTCGCCGGGGAGGGGTGGGGTGGGGTGGGGGTGGGGGGTGTGAGGTTGGGGAGATGGGGGTGGGAGCCGGGTCCGGGTGCGCGCACGCACGCGCCTGTGTGTGTGAGTGGGTGGGGGGGGGGGGCGGGGCGGGGAGGAGACGGGACTGGGCTCGGGGTTGGGGGTGCCCGAGGTGAGGGGACCGTCCCGGTCCCCCTGAGACGTGAAGGCAGGTTCTGTCCCGCTGAGAACTCCCTGCCTTCAGGGGCGCACGAGGGGAGCAGGTTTCTCTCCAATCCATTTAGTAAACGGTTTTGAAACAGTTTCCAGACAAAAAGTATCACACAGTTATACACAACATGTCTACTTGTACTTGCCGGGGCCAGCGTGAGGAACTCCGCCCATGGCAAAGGTCACGAGGAAGGAGGCTTGGCACACGCAAAGGCGTGATCAGGCCTCCGGAAACCCCCCGTTCCCGAGCATCTACCCCCAAAGCCAGAGTCTACCTAGAAAGGACGCGTCTCGTGGGTTGGTTAGGAATGACGTGGGTGAAGGGTTTTTCACGTGTCGGGCCAATCATGACGGCTCATCCCCGGCCCTGGGTGTGACGAGGGCGTCTCAGGTCAAACCTCTCTGCTGACAGACCGGCTCGCGTGACAGGGTCATCCGCACTCCCGCCACGACGCACACGAGTGTCGACGACCTCTCCACCGTAAACAGCACAGAGAGTCTGGGAGTCTTTGGAGAGTCTTCGTGAGCACAGGGCTTTTCTCACGGTGGTCGAGTCCACGATTGCCGCCAGGCCTCCATAGCCTTAGGCACCTGGGAATCTATGAATCCGTGTCGTTGGAATATAGAAAAGGACATAGAGTCGTTTGGAAGGGGAGCAATACTGGACTCTGTGAGTCCATGAATGTTCTCTTTTGGAATAGATTCCCTGTCCTTTGGGATCCAGCCCTGTGTCCTTGCTATGTAAACATGTCACTCGATCACTCTCTTAAGCCTAAAGAGACCTTCAGGGCACCATGGGGGAAAGGGATTTCATGTGTTGGGCTGATGGTTGCTGCTACATCTCCATGTTCCCTGCCCTTAGAGTGAATCTAACTAGCATAGAGGAGACATAAGGATTCACCTTTCAGAGGAATCATGTGACCTTTGGGTTCAACCCATTCCTTTCTTGATTGGAACTCACGACACCCTCACCCTACAGGCATGTACCTTTATCTGGAGGGTGGTGCCTGGTTTAAGAAAAAAACACCCTTGGAACACAGAAGTGTTTTGGGGATCAGAAAGAAAGGATCATCACATGTCAGCAGGCCTCACGGCCAGAAGATGATGTCATATCCCTGAGACCCCTTTTTTTTTTTTTTTTTTTTTCGTACATTTATGTGAAGCACCTGATTTTGAGAAAGGTCGGGACTCCTGGCCCCCACGTGACTCTGTAGTCATCCCTATATGTCACCAAAGGTAGAGAGGCAAACCCAACACGAAAGAAATCGGATCCGTCTCCGGAAAGACCGATACCCCCATGTCGCTTCTTTCTTGCTCCCCGTTTCTCTGGCTGAATTCCAAGTTATTCAGCCTCTTTTCCTCCACTCATTTTCCTACGACACTATCCGTTTCTAATCTCTCTATATCTCTGTCATTAAATACGTGTTTATCCAAGGACGCCAACACCGTCCCCACCTTCGAATTCCCTGGATCCAACGGGGCTGGACCCGGGCAGGAGGCGGCGTGTGGTGGTGTGTCTGGGGCATGCGCAGGTGGTGCCGCGTGGGTGTATGTGTGTGTGGGGGGAGGGGTAATGTGTGTGGTGTGTGTATAGGTTCCACGTGAGGCCGAGTGTGTGTCGGGTGGGCACCATGGGTGTGTGCGTGTGGGATGCGCCTGTGGGTGTGGGCATGGCCGGAAGGGGGTGGGGCGTGCAGAGACAGTGGCCCAGAGACACAGCCAGGCAAAGGACAACGCAGTGTGTGTGTGTGTAGGGGGTAGGGGGGAGTGTGTGGTATGTGGCCTGTGCGAGCGGGGTGTGAACGGGCTGCGTGTGTGTGTGTATGTGTCTGGGGTCGGGATGTGTGTGTGCGCAGCGTGCAGGCGGGGTGTGTGTGCGGGTATGCGTGTGGCGTGTAGGGTGCCGCTGTGGGTGTGGGTGTGGGTGTGGCCTGTGGGTCTGAGGGGCGGTGGCGCAGAGACAGAGGCCCAGAGAAACAGCTAGGCAAAGGACAACGCAGTGGGGGGGGAGGGGGGGGGCTCGTGAGGCGGCTTGCAGGAGGGGTGGGGGGTGGGATGTGTGTTCGGGCATGTTGTGTGCGATCGTCGCGGGGTGTTTATGGGCGGGGGGGTGGGTGTGGCGTTGGAAGCGGGGCTGGGTGTGTGTGGCCTCAGCGTGTGGTGTGTGGGCAGAGCGAGAGAAGAGGAGAGGTGGAGCATCACAGCCAGGCCAAGGACAACGCAGTGTGTGTGTGTGTGTGTGTCTGGGTTCGGGATGTGTGTGTGTGCTGTGCGTACGCGGGGTGTGTGTGCGGGTATGCGTGTGGCGTGTAGGGTGCACCTGTGGTTGTGGGTGTCCCGGGGAGGGGCGGCGTGGCACAGAGACACAGCTAGGCAAAGGACGGTGCAGTGTGTCTGTGTGTGTGTGTGGGGGGGGGGGGGGTGCGGGAGAGGTGGGGGTGCGGGGTATGTGTTGGGGCATGGTGTGTGCGGGGGTGGGGGGTTTAATGGGCGGGCAGGTGTGTGTGGCGCTGGGGGCGGGGCGGGGTGTGTGTGTCTACGCATGTGGTGTGTGGGCAGAGACAGAGGAGAGGGGGAGAGTCACAGCCAGGCCAAGGACCACGCAGTGGAGGGGGGGGGAGGGGGGGCTGTGGGGGGAGGGGGGGCTGGGGCGGGAGGGGAGGAGTGTGCGGTGTGTGGCAATCGTGGGCGGGGTGCAAACGGGCTGGGTGTGCCTGTGTCTGGGGTCGGGATGTGTGTGTGCACTGTGTGCAGGCGGGGTGTGTGTGCAGGTATGCGTGCGGTGTGTGGTGCGCCTGCGGTTGTGGGTGTGGTGGAGGGTGGGTGGCGCAGAGACACAGCTAGGCAAAGGACAGTGCAGTGTGTGGGGGGGGCGGGGGGGCGGGAGAGGTGAGGGGGCGGGGTTCATAATCTGAAAGGTGAAAGGCACAGGGACGCACGGACGCACCCACCCACCCACGCACGCACGCACGCAGGCAGGCACCCAGCCACGCACCCACCCACCCACCTGCCCACGCACGCACGCGTCCACGCACCCACCCACGCACGTGCCCGTCCACACTGTTGTGTGACGAGCTGGGTGGATCTAAGCGTGTGATGACTCTGTCCATCGGGTGGAAATCGCAGATCTCAGTGAGGTTATGATGGGAGCAGGGGCTTTGACGCAGTGCGACGGAGAACACACTGATGATCGACTTCAAGGTCAATAGAGAGGGGTCTGAAACCTCCCAGAAGGAAATCACAGCACTTTATCATAAAGTTTGGTGTAGCTATTTGTTCTGGCATAGTCACCAAGTGTAAACGGTTCATTTCTGAATGTCATTTCTGTCCCGCTGAGTCCTCCCTGCCTTCAGGTGCGCCAGCGAGGGGTGCAGGTTTCTCTCCAATCCACGGCCATGCATCGTTTTCGCCCTGTTCAAAAAAAAAAAAAAAAACACAAAGACCAAAACGTATTTGTTTATCTTGGCCTGTTTTCCGGGCCGAGGCCAAAGACCTCTTCAAGCGTGTCCAAAGGATCTGACAGGATGGGAGGGAGGGTGCAGGTCAATCCACGGGTCAGGAGATCCACAGAAGCTGTCACAGCTGTGACTCGGGCCTTTTTCAGAAACAGGCCCATTTGGATGATTCCCTGGACAGGAGTCACCCCAGGAGTTTCCTTGAAGGGATCGAGTTGAGCTGCAGGAGTCGGGAGCGTGACCCCGCCGCCGCCAGAGGGCCTCCTCAGCCCGGCAGGCCGGCCTGCAGGCAGGCAGGCAGGGGCTATTGTCTGTGGGCCCCACCGCCACCCTCCCCCACCCTCCCCCTGCAGGGCCTCGTCCGATAGCTTCATTCAGATGCAGAAAGCTTTCCAGTCAAGTCAGAGCCTTTGACTTCGCCTCGAGCTTCTCTCCATTGAATGGTGATCCGCCCCACCCACCCCTCCTCCCATCGCCATCCCCATCCCCATCCCCCCATTCCATGTCTCCACCTCGAGACTGCCCCTTTCGGCACCGTGCGGAGGAAGGGGGCTGGGGGGTGGGGAGGGAGGCCGAGGGACACACTCGCCTCGTGTCAGGCCAAAGGAGTCTCCTCCTTTTCTGTCACCCAGGAAACCCCGCTCACGCGTGCGAGGATCACGGACGTGCGTCGAAGCAGCCATCGTCCCTTGACAGCTTCCCCTCCGTGGGAGGAGGTTTTCATTCCTGCCCGCCTCCAGTTCCGTTCCGTTCAGTCGCTCAGTCGCGTCCGACTCTTTGCGACCCCACGAATCGCAGCACGCCAGGCCTCCCTGTTCATCACCATCTCCCGGAGTTCACTCAGACTCACGGCCATCGAGTCCGTGATGCCATCCAGCCATCTCACCCTCTGTCGTCCCCTTCTCCTCCTGCGCCCAATCCCTCCCAGCATCAGAGTTTTTTTTTCCAATGAGTCCACTCTTCTCGTGAGGTGGCCAGAGTCCTGGGGTTTCAGCTTTCGCATCATTCCTGCCAAAGAAATCCCAGGGCTGATCTCCTTCCGAATGGACCGGTTGGATCTCCTTGCAGTCCAAGGGACTCTCGAGAGTCTTCTCCAACACCACAGTTCAAAAGCATCCATTCTTCGGCGCTCAGCCTCCTTCACAGTCCAGCTCTCACATCCACACATGAGCAAGGAAAAACCATAGCCTTGACTAGACGGACCTTAGTCGGCAAAGTCACGTCACCGCTTTTGAAGATGCTATCTAGGTTGGTCACCACTTTTCTTCCAAGGAGTCAGCGTCTTTTAATGTCATGGCTACAGTCACCATCTGCAGTGATTCTGGAGCCCCCCAAAATAAAGTCTGACCCTGTTTCCACTGGTTCCCCATCTATGTCCCACGAAACGATGGGACCGGACGCCATGATCTTCGTTTTCTGAATGTTGAGCTTTAGGCCAACGTTTTCACTCTCCTCTTGCACTTTCCTCAAGAGGCTTTGTCGCTCCTCTTCCCTTTCTGCCATACGGGTGGTGTCATCTGCATATCTGAGGCCATCGATATTTCTCCCGGCCATCTTGAGTCCAGCTTGTGTTTCTTCCAGTCCAGCGTTTCTCATGATGTCCTCTGCATAGAAGTGAAAGAAGCAGGGTGACAATAGACAGCCTTGACGTCCTCCTTTCCCAATCTGGAACCCAGTCTGTCGCTTCCTGACCTGCCTACGGATTTCTCAAGAGGCAGGTCGGGCGGTCTGGTATTCCCATCTCTCTCAGCCTTCAGAGAGACAGAAAAGGAGGGAGGGGCAGAGCGTTCCTCTGGAGCCGGCCGGCTCTGTAGTCACTCGAATCCAAAACACTCCATCGGGCACGGAGGTTCACGTGCGGTGGGCTGGAGTGGGGTGGGGACGGCGGCCTACTCCGAACCCTAGCCGTTTTCCCTCCTCTGGAACCTGGAAAAGGAACCTAGGAAAAGCTGAGCTGCTGTCTGTGTGCGTGAGTGCGTGCACGTACACGTGTACGTGAGAGACGGCACGTTGTCCATGTGCGTGTGCGTGTGCATGGACGTGAGAGGAAAAGGGGAAAAAAAGGAAAGAAAGGAGGAGGAAAAAAAAAAAAAAAAAAAACAGAAGGAGGGAAGGACGAAATAGGTGAGTTAGTAGGGCCTCCGTGTCGTGGAAAGAGTTTCTGAGCACAGATCCTCCGTTCAGTGAATCAGCGATCGTATCTCCTCTACAGGAGGCCGTGATGTCGATGGACGGGTCCGGGAAAGCAGGCCTGGGGTGCAAGCGATCGGGTATTTTCTTTCCCCTCAGAGGCACTTGTAGGGAAACCAAGGAAACACACAGGTTCATCCCTGGAGCGGATTCGAGACACCAGTCGGTGGAGGGAGAGGCAGTCTAGGAGACTGATTTCTAGACGTCAGGGTCGGGTCCTGGAGCGGGTTGCCATGTCCTTCTCCAGGAGGCCTTCCTGGCCCAGGGATGGAACCCGGGTCTCCAGGAGTGTGTACCCGCGTTTCTCAGAAACACCCTCTGGGCCCCTAAGGAACCTGTGGCAATCACGAGCGCCAAGGAGATAAGAATCCTCCACTGAGAGTTTCCCAAGTCTGGAAGGACCAGATCGAGAGAAAAAGAGAAAGGATTCCCTTCTGCCGACAGGGGTGTTGTACGAAGGGACCAAGGGGATGGCCGTCTTTCCAAATTCACATGTTCAACATTGTGTCCTTTCGGTCCTCTGTGTTCTCTTTGTATCTGGAAAGCAACAGGTGGAACGGTATAGGTCCTTTCATTATTTGATTTTTCTTTCTGTCTTTTTCCCGCCCGCCCGCCCGCCCGCCCGTCCGTCCGTCCATCCCTCCATCTGTCTTCTCTCTGTCTCTGTCGCTTTTCACTCAGGTTAGGGAATTTAAAAAAACAAAAAAACAAAAACAAAGGAGGAATCTGTATCTCTGCAGGTCAGGAAGCTACAGTTAGAACTAGACACGGAAACCCAACAGGCTGGTTCCAAATAGGGAAAGGAGTCCATCAAGGCTGTCTATCGCCACCCTGCTTATGTAACCTACAGGCTGAGTACACATCATGAGAAACGCTGGGCTGGATGAAGCGCAAGCTGGAGTCAAGATTGCCGGGAGAAATATCAATCACCTCAGATACGCACATGACACCACCCTTATGGCAGAAATGAAGTATGGGCGGGTTGGGAGGCGGGGGGGGGCGCGGGGAGGGGCGTTACAAAGTCATGGTCGTTTCAGGTGTTCAGATTCTTTTCCCTCAGAGGTTCATGCAAAGTCATACGTCTACTTTCCTGCGCTGGCATAGGATCCTGGTGCCCGTGGATTGTTCTGACGTCCAGTTTATGTGTACGCGTTCAACCCGACCTCCTAAGGGGACCGCCTGCTCCTCCCCGCCCCCAATCCTGTGTTCCTCAAGAAGTCAGGCGTCCACTGTAGCATCCTCTTCCTCAGTTCACCCAACGCCATGACAGAAGTCATTCCTCCAGCTTTCCCATCGGTTCTCTACACCTCGCCTGATGATGGCGGGGGACCGGAAGACTGACCGTTCTGAAGAATGTCGCAAGAGCTCTGGGTGAAGGCTCCTACGACTCGCTCGGTGAAGTGGGTGGCGTGTCAATCCGTAGAGACCGTGGAAGGGATGCCCCAAGTGGCAAACACCATCGCTCTCAGTGGCGGTCCGTTTGCTTGTCTGCAGCGAGGGACGGAAGGGAGGCTTCCACCTTCCACAGAGAAAGCTATCCCTAGCGTCCCGAGCATGTTTGACCACCACCCCACCCCGCCGCCCCAGGTGACAGGCGTGACAGGTCAGACTGTAGCAATCGTCACGTCAAGGGTGTACGCACAACAGGCAGACTCATCTGAAAGGCACCCTGTCCTGTGAAGGTGGAGGGAGGGGAGGGAGGGGCAGAGGGATGGCGAGGAAGGGAAAGAGAAAGAGAGGGACAGGAACGCACACGGTGGGGGCGGAGGGGGTGGGGGGAGGCGGTCGGGGGCCAGCGTGAGGAACTCCGCCCATGGCAAAGGTCACGAGGAAGGAGGCTTGGCACACGCAAAGGCGTGATCAGGCCTCAGGAACCCCCCCGTTCCCGAGCATCTACCCCCAAAGCCAGAGTCTACCTAGAAAGGACGCGTCTCGTGGGTTGGTTAGGAATGACGTGGGTGAAGGGTTTTTCACGTGTCGGGCCAATCATGACGGCTCATCCCCGGCCCTGGGTGTGACGAGGGCGTCTCAGGTCAAACCTCTCTGCTGACAGACCGGCTCGCGTGACAGGGTCATCCGCACTCCCGCCACGACGCACACGAGTGTCGACGACCTCTCCACCGTAAACAGCACAGAGAGTCTGGGAGTCTTTGGAGAGTCTTCGTGAGCACAGGGCTTTTCTCACGGTGGTCGAGTCCACGATTGCCGCCAGGCCTCCATAGCCTTAGGCACCTGGGAATCTATGAATCCGTGTCGTTGGAATATAGAAAAGGACATAGAGTCGTTTGGAAGGGGAGCAATACTGGACTCTGTGAGTCCATGAATGTTCTCTTTTGGAATAGATTCCCTGTCCTTTGGGATCCAGCCCTGTGTCCTTGCTATGTAAACATGTCACTCGATCACTCTCTTAAGCCTAAAGAGACCTTCAGGGCACCATGGGGGAAAGGGATTTCATGTGTTGGGCTGATGGTTGCTGCTACATCTCCATGTTCCCTGCCCTTAGAGTGAATCTAACTAGCATAGAGGAGACATAAGGATTCACCTTTCAGAGGAATCATGTGACCTTTGGGTTCAACCCATTCCTTTCTTGATTGGAACTCACGACACCCTCACCCTACAGGCATGTACCTTTATCTGGAGGGTGGTGCCTGGTTTAAGAAAAAAACACCCTTGGAACACAGAAGTGTTTTGGGGATCAGAAAGAAAGGATCATCACATGTCAGCAGGCCTCACGGCCAGAAGATGATGTCATATCCCTGAGACCCCTTTTTTTTTTTTTTTTTTTTCGTACATTTATGTGAAGCACCTGATTTTGAGAAAGGTCGGGACTCCTGGCCCCCACGTGACTCTGTAGTCATCCCTATATGTCACCAAAGGTAGAGAGGCAAACCCAACACGAAAGAAATCGGATCCGTCTCCGGAAAGACCGATACCCCCATGTCGCTTCTTTCTTGCTCCCCGTTTCTCTGGCTGAATTCCAAGTTATTCAGCCTCTTTTCCTCCACTCATTTTCCTACGACACTATCCGTTTCTAATCTCTCTATATCTCTGTCATTAAATACGTATTTATCCAAGGACGCCAATGCCGTCCCCACCTTCGAATTCCCTGGATCCAACGGGGCTGGACCCGGGCAGGAGGCGGCGTGTGGTGGTGTGTCTGGGGCATGCGCAGGTGGTGCCGCGTGGGTGTATGTGTGTGTGGGGGGAGGGGTAATGTGTGTGGTGTGTGTATAGGTTCCACGTGAGGCCGAGTGTGTGTCGGGTGGGCACCATGGGTGTGTGCGTGTGGGATGCGCCTGTGGGTGTGGGCGTGGCCGGAAGGGGGTGGGGCGTGCAGAGACAGTGGCCCAGAGACACAGCCAGGCAAAGGACAACGCAGTGTGTGTGTGTGTAGGGGGTAGGGGGGAGTGTGTGGTGTGTGGCCTGTGTGAGCGGGGTGCGAACGGGCTGTATGTGTGTGTGTGTGTGTGTGTGTGTGTGTGTGTGTGTGTGTGTGTGTGTCTGGGGTCGGGATGTGTGTGTGTGCACTGTGTGCAGGCGCGGTGTATGTGCGGGTATGCGTGTGGTGTGTAGGGTGCGCCTATGGTTGTGGGTGTGGTGGAGGGTGGGTAGCGCAGAGACACAGCTAGGCAAAGGACAAGGCAGTGTGTGTGGGGGGGCGTGGGGAGCGGGAGAGGTGGGGGAGGCGGGGTATGTGTGGGGGCGCGTGGTGTGTGCGGGGGTGGGGGTTTTGTGGGCGGGGGTGGGGGTGTGCGTATGGCTACGCACGTGGTGTGTGGGCAGAGCCAGAGGAGGGGGAGACAGCGACAGCCAGGCCAAGGACAATGCAGTGTGTGTGTGTGTATGGGGGAGCGGGGGGAGTGTGTGGTGTGTGGTGTGCGGTGTGTGGCGTGTGCGGGCTGGGTGCCTAAGGGCTGGGGGTATGTGTGCGTGTGTCTGTGCGCGTGTGCGTGTGGCGGGGTGGTGGGGGGGGGGGGTGGGGGTGGTCCGGGATGCGTGTGTGCACGCGCTGGGTGCAGGCGGGGTGTGTGTGCGGATATGCGTGCGGTGTGTAGGGTGTTCCTGCGGGTGGTGCGGGCAGAGACAGAGGCAGAGAGTCGCAGCCAGGCAAAGGACGACGCAGTGGGTGTGTGGTATGGGCATGGTGTGGGGGGTGGGGTGGGGTGGGGTCTGCGTGTGGTGTGTGTGGTGGGCGGGCAGAGACAGATCCAGTCAGGCAGAGGATCACGTGCACGGATGGATATCCCGCATCATCTGCTTGTGTTTTCTGAGCTCATTCAGCACCTCCGCGATCAAGACCACTCCCACGAAATGTGAGTCTGCCCCCACCAGCCAGCACTTGTCTTTGGCCAGGCAGACAGGGGAGTGTTCCGAGTTTGGGGGGGGGGGGGGGGAGGGGGGGCGGGGTTGGCGACTCGCTGTCACCAGGCCAGCTTGGGTCCTCGCGTTCTGCCCCTGAACCTGACTGGAGCAAGTGGATCCGTGTGATCTGTCGTGGCTCTGTTTGAAATCCTTGGCGGGAGAAGGAAGATTTCCCCCCACGCCAGGGGAGACAAGCCCCCAGAAAGTCACCTCCCCGGGGTTCCAATAGCTGTTCTCCAAATCGATGAAGTTTCCCAAAGGAGATGTCCCGTCCCAAGCAGAAAAGCCCCAATGGCTCCCCATGGACCTCTGGCCCAAGGTGCCGCTCCCACACAGCCTCCTTCCACAGCCCCAGGGCATTCAAGAGTTCGCCGGCCCGGCCCGCTCCATCCGTGGTCCCCCCGCAGGGCCATCTGAAAAAGCGACCGACAGGCAGGTGGCGCCCGACAGCCAACCCACTGTCCAGAGAGCCGGCCTCGGCATAGAAGCTCCGAGGGAGACCGGCAGGGACTCGTTGCCAGACGGGGGGCCCATCCTAGGGCGCAGTTTCTCCGCTCAGTCACCGACGTGGACAGGAAAGCGGGACACGCCAACACTTCTCGGGAACGTCTCTGGGCGAGGTACGACGGACGCAGGGACGGACAGACGGAGGGGGTGGGGGGGGTGGGGGAGGGGGAGGGGGAGCATTCTTGACCGCACGCCCGCACCCACCGACGCACGCACGCAGGCACGCACGCAGGCACGCAGGCACGCAGGCACGCAGGCACGCAAGCACGCAAGCACGCACCGACCGACCGACGCCGGGGTCCAGCCCTGGTGGATCCAGGGTGATTCGAGGGTGGGGATGGAATCGGCGTCCTAGGAAAAAAGTTAATTCATTATAGATATACAGAGAGAGATTACAAACGGATCGTGTCGTAGGAAATATTAGTGGCGAAAAAGAGGCGGAATCACTTGGTTTACGTGGAATCGCATCCATGCTGCAGATGCGAATTCAGCCAGAAAAACGGGGAGCAAGAGAGAAACGACAGAGGGGAATCCGTCTTTCCAGAAACTGATCCCATTTCTTTGATTTTTAGGCTTGCTTCTAACCTTTTGTTACACATAGGGATGAATCCAGAGTCACGCGGGGGTCAGCAATCCTGACCTTTCTCAAAATCAGGTGCTTTCCCTCCAAGGAAGGTCTTAGGGGTTTTCCATCATCTTCTGGCCACGAGGCCTGCTGACATTTTATGATCCTTTGTTCTGATCCCCAAAACACTCACGTTTTCCAAGGGTTTTTTTTGTGAAACCAGGCACCACCCTCCGGATAAAGTTGCATTCCTAAAGGGTGAGGGTGTCGTGAGTCCCGATCAAGAAAGGCACTGATGTCACTCAAGGTTCACAGGATTCATCTGAAAGGTTCATACTTATTTCTCCCCAGAGACACTGCTAGGCAAAGGACAAGGCAGTGTGTGTGTGGGTGGGGGGGGTGCGAGAGAGGTGGGGGGCGGGGTATGTGTGGGGCCTCGGTGTGTGCGGGGGTTGGGGTGTTTATGGGCAGGCGGTGTGTGTGGCGTTGGCGGCGGGAGGGGTGCGTGTGTCTACGCATTAGGTGTGTGGGCAGAGACAGAGGAGATGGGGAGAGTCACAGCCAGGCCAAGGACAATGCAGTGTGTGTGTGTGAGGGCGGAGGCGGGGGAGGGGAGGAGTGTGCGGTGTGTGGTGTGTGCGGGCGGGGTGCGAACCGGCTGGGTGAGTGTGTGTCTGGGATCGGGATGTGTGTGTGCACTGTGTGCAGGCGGGGTGTGTGTGCGGATCTGCGTGTGGTAGGTGGGGTGCCCCTGTGGGTGTGGGTGTGGGTGTCGGTGTGGCCGGTGTGTGTGGGGGGGGGGGGGGGAGGTGGCGCAGAGACAGAGGCCCAGTGACACAGCTAGGCAAAGGACAAGGCAGTGTGTGTGGGGGGGGAGGGGGAAGGGGGCGTGCGGGAGGGGTGGGGGAGTGGGATGTGTACAGGGGCGTGGTGTGTGCAGTCGTCGCGGGGAATTTATGGACGGGGCGGGGGGTGTGTGTAATTGTGGCGTTGGGGGCGGGGCTGGGTGCGTGTGGCCTCAGCATGTGGTGTGTGGGCAGAGACAGAGGCGAGGCGGAGAGTCACAGCCGGGCCAAGGACTAGGTAGTTGGGGGGGTGGGGGGGGGATTGGGGGAGTTTGTGGTGTGTGGCGTGTGCCAGCGGGCTGGGTGTGGGTGTGTCTGGGTTCGGAATGTGTGTGTGCACGGTGTGCAGGCGGGGGGTGTGTGTGCGGGTATGCGTGTGGTGTGTAGGGTGCCGCTGTGGGTGTGGGTGTGGGTGTGGGTGTGGGTGTGGCCTGTGGGTGCAAGGGGTGGTGGCGCAGAGACAGAGGACCAGAGACACTGCTAGGCAAAGGACAAGGCAGTGTGTGTGTGTGTGTATGGGGGAGCGGGGGGAGTGTGTGGTGTGCGGTGTGCGGTGTGTGGCGTGTGCGGGCCGGGTGCCTACGGGCTGGGGGTATGTGTGCGTGTGTGTGTGCGCGTGTGCATGTGGCGGGGTGGGGAGGGGGGTGGGGGTGGTCCGGGATGCGTGTGTGCACGCGCTGGGTGCAGGCGGGGTGTGTGTGCGGATATGCGTGCGGTGTGTAGGGTGTTCCTGCGGGTGGTGCGGGCAGAGACAGAGGCAGAGAGTCGCAGTCAGGCAAAGGACGACGCAGTGGGTGTGTGGTATGGGCATGGTGTGGGGGGTGGGGTGGGGTGGGGTCTGCGTGTGGTGTGTGTGGTGGGCGGGCAGAGACAGATCCAGTCAGGCAGAGGATCACGTGCACGGATGGATATCCCGCATCATCTGCTTGTGTTTTCTGAGCTCACTCAGCACCTCCGCCATCAAGACCACTCCCACGAAATGTGAGTCTGCCCCCACCAGCCAGCACTTGTCTTTGGCCAGGCAGACAGGGGAGTGTTCCGAGTTTGGGGGGGGGGGGGGAGGGGGGGCGGGGTTGGCGACTCGCTGTCACCAGGCCAGCTTGGGTCCTCGCGTTCTGCCCCTGAACCTGACTGGAGCAAGTGGATCCGTGTGATCTGTCGTGGCTCTGTTTGAAATCCTTGGCGGGAGAAGGAAGATTTCCCCCCACGCCAGGGGAGACAAGCCCCCAGAAAGTCACCTCCCCGGGGTTCCAATAGCTGTTCTCCAAATCGATGAAGTTTCCCAAAGGAGATGTCCCGTCCCAAGCAGAAAAGCCCCAATGGCTCCCCATGGACCTCTGGCCCAAGGTGCCGCTCCCACACAGCCTCCTTCCACAGCCCCAGGGCATTCAAGAGTTCGCCGTCCCGGCCCGCTCCATCCGTGGTCCCCCCGCAGGGCCATCTGAAAAAGCGACCGACAGGCAGGTGGCGCCCGACAGCCAACCCACTGTCCAGAGAGCCGGCCTCGGCATAGAAGCTCCGAGGGAGACCGGCAGGGACTCGTTGCCAGACGGGGGGGCCCATCCTAGGGCGCAGTTTCTCCGCTCAGTCACCGACGTGGACAGGAAAGCGGGACACGCCAACACTTCTCGGGAACGTCTCTGGGCGAGGTACGACGGACGCACGGACGGACAGACGGAGGGGGTGGAGGGGGTGGGGGGGTGGGGGAGGGGGAAGGGGAGCCTTCTTGACCGCACGCCCGCACCCACCGACGCACGCACGCAGGCACGCACGCAGGCACGCAGGCACGCAGGCACGCAAGCACGCACCGACCGACCGACGCCGGGGTCCAGCCCTGGTGGATCCAGGGTGATTCGAGGGTGGGGATGGAATCGGCGTCCTAGGAAAAAAGTTAATTCATTATAGATATACAGAGAGAGATTACAAACGGATCGTGTCGTAGGAAATATTAGTGGCGAAAAAGAGGCGGAATCACTTGGTTTACGAGGAATCGCATCCATGCTGCAGATGCGAATTCAGCCAGAAAAACGGGGAGCAAGAGAGAAACGACAGAGGGGAATCCGTCTTTCCAGAAACTGATCCCATTTCTTTGATTTTTAGGCTTGCTTCTAACCTTTTGTTACACATAGGGATGAATCCAGAGTCACGCGGGGGTCAGCAATCCTGACCTTTCTCAAAATCAGCTGCTTTCCCTCCAAGGAAGGTCTTAAGGGTTTTCCATCATCTTCTGGCCACGAGGCCTGCTGACATTTTATGATCCTTTGTTCTGATCCCCAAAGCACTCACGTTTTCCAAGGGGTTTTTTTGTGAAACCAGGCACCACCCTCCGGATAAAGTTGCATTCCTAAAGGGTGAGGGTGTCGTGAGTCCCGATCAAGAAAGGCACTGATGTCACTCAAGGTTCACAGGATTCATCTGAAAGGTTCATACTTATTTCTCCCCAGAGACACTGCTAGGCAAAGGACAAGGCAGTGTGTGAGTGCGGGGTAGGGTGGGGTGGGGTGGGGTGGGGGGGGGGCGAGGGGGAGTGCGGGAGAGGTGGGGGAGCGGGATGTGTGCGCGGGCGTGTCGTGTGCCGTCGTCTCGGGGTGTTTATGGGCGGGGGGGGGGGGGTGTGGCGTTGGAAGCGGGGCTGGGTGCGTGTGGCCTCAGCGTGTGGTGTGTGGGCAGAGCGAGAGAAGAGGAGAGGTGGAGCATCACAGCCAGGCCAAGGACAACGCAGTGTGTGTGTGTATGGTTGAGGGGGGGGTAGTGTGTGGTGTGTGGCGTGTGCGGGCGGGGTGCGAACGGGCTGGGCGTGTGTGTGCCAGTATGCGTGCGGTGCGTAGGGTGCGCCTGTGGTTGTGGTGGAGGGGGTCGGCGCAGAGACACAGCTAGGCAAAGGACAAGGCAGTGTGTGGGTGGGGGGGGGGTGCGAGAGAGGTGGGGGGCGGGGTATGTGTGGGGCCTCGGTGTGTGCGGGGCAGGCCGTGTGTGTGGCGTTGGCGGCGGGAGGGGTGTGTGTGTCTACGCATTAGGTGTGTGGGCAGAGACAGAGGAGATGGGGAGAGTCACAGCCAGGCCAAGGACAATGCAGTGTGTGTGTGTGTGGGGGGGGGGGGGGGGGCGGAGGCGGGGGAGGGGAGGAGTGTGCGGTGTGTGGTGTGTGCGGGCGGGGTGCGAACCGACTGGGTGAGTGTGTGTCTGGGATCGGGATGTGTGTGTGCACTGTGTGCAGGCGGGGTGTGTGTGCGGATCTGCGTGTGGTGGGTGGGGTGCCCCTGTGGGTGTGGGTGTGGGTGTCGGTGTGGCCGGTGTGTGTTTGGGGGGAGGTGGCGCAGAAACAGAGGCCCAGTGACACAGCTAGGCAAAGGACAAGGCAGTGTGTGTGTGGGGTGGGGGGGGGGGGAAGGGGGCTTGCGGGAGGGGTGGGGGAGTGGGATGTGTACAGGGGCGTGGTGTGTGCGCTCGTCGCGTGGAATTTATGGGGAGGGGGTGTGTGTGTGTAATTGTGGCGTTGGGGGCGGGGCTGGGTGCGTGTGGCCTCAGCATGTGGTGTGTGGGCAGAGACAGAGGCGAGGCGGAGAGTCACAGCCGGGCCAAGGACTAGGTAGTTGGGGGGGCGGGGGGGGGGGAATTGGGGGAGTTTGTGGTGTGTGGCGTCTGCCGGCGGGCTGGGTGTGGGTGTGCCTGGGTACGGGATGTGTGGGTGCGCGGTGTGCAGGCCGAGTGTGTGCGCGGGTATGCGTGTGGTGTGTAGGGTGCCGCTGTGGGTGTGGGTGTGGGTGTGGGTGTGGCCTGTGGGTGCGAGGGGTGGTGGCGCAGAGACAGAGGACAAGAGACACTGCTAGGCAAAGGACAAGGCAGTGTGTGTGTGGGTGGGGGGGTGCGAGAGAGGTGGGGGGCGGGGTATGTGTGGGGCCTCGGTGTGTGCGGGGGTTGGGGTGTTTATGGGCAGGCGGTGTGTGTGGCGTTGGCGGCGGGAGGGGTGCGTGTGTCTACGCATTAGGTGTGTGGGCAGAGACAGAGGAGATGGGGAGAGTCACAGCCGGGCCAAGGACAATGCAGTGTGTGTGTGTGAGGGCGGAGGCGGGGGAGGGGAGGAGTGTTCGGTGTGTGGTGTGTGCGGGCGGGGTGCGAACCGGCTGGGTGAGTGTGTGTCTGGGATCGGGATGTGTGTGTGCACGGTGTGCAGGCGGGGTGTGTGTGCGGATCTGCGTGTGGTAGGTGGGGTGCCCCTGTGGGTGTGGGTGTGGGTGTCGGTGTGGCCGGTGTGTGTGTGTGGGGGGGGGGGGAGGTGGCGCAGAGACAGAGGCCCAGTGACACAGCTAGGCAAAGGACAAGGCAGTGTGTGTGGGGGGGGAGGGGGAAGGGGGCGTGCGGGAGGGGTGGGGGAGTGGGATGTGTACAGGGGCGTGGTGTGTGCAGTCGTCGCGGGGAATTTATGGGCGGGGCGGGTGGGTGTGTGTAATTGTGGCGTTGGGGGCGGGGCTGGGTGCGTGTGGCCTCAGCATGTGGTGTGTGGGCAGAGACAGAGGCGAGGCGGAGAGTCACAGCCGGGCCAAGGACTAGGTAGTTGGGGGGGCCGGGGGGAATTGGGGGAGTTTGTGGTGTGTGGCGTGTGCCGGCGGGCTGGGTGTGGGTGTGTCTGGGTACGGGATGTGTGGGTGTGCGGTGTGCAGGCGGGGTGTGTGTGCGGGTATGCGTGTGGTGTGTAGGGTGCCGCTGTGGGTGTGGGTGTGGGTGTGGCCTGTGGGTGCGAGGGGTGGTGGCGCAGAGACAGAGGACCAGAGACACTGCTAGGCAAAGGACAAGGCCGTGTGTGTGGGGGGGGGGGGGGGGGGGGTGGCGAGGGGTCGTCCGGGAGGGGTGGGGGGCGGGATCTGTGCACGGGCCTGTTGTGTTCCCTCGTCTCGGGGTGTTTATGGGCGGGGGGTGGGTGTGGCGGAGGCGGGGCTGGGTGCGTGTGGCCTCCCTCAGCATGTGGTGTGTGGGCAGAGACAGAGGCGAGGCGGAGAGTCACAGTCGGGCCAAGGACAACGTTGTTGGGGGGGGGGGTGGAGTGTGTGGTGTGTGGTGTGTGGCGTGTGCGGGCGGGGTGGGTGTGTGTGGCCTCAGCATGTGGTGTGTGGGCAGAGACAGAGGCGAGGCGGAGAGTCACAGCCGGGCCAAGGACAACGTAGTGGGGGGGGCTGGGGGGGGGATTGGGGGAGTTTGTGGTGTGTGGTGTGTGGCGGCGGGCTGGGTGTGGGTGTGTCTGGGTACGGGATGTGTGCGTGCGCGGTGTGCAGGCGGGGTGTGTGTGCGGGTATGCGTGTGGTGTGTAGGGTGCACCTGTGGTTGTGAGTGTCCCGGGGGGGGGGGGGGGCAGGCGTGGCACAGAGACACAGCTAGGCAAAGGACAAGGCAGTGTGTGTGTGTGTGTGTGTGTGTGTGTGTGTGTGTGTGTGTGTGTGTGTGAGTGAGGTGGGGCGGGGGTGCGGGAGAGGTGGACGGGCGGGGTTCATAATCTGAAAGGCGAAAGGCACAGGGACGCACAGATGGACGCACTCAGGCACGCACCCACCCACGCACACAAAGCACGCAGGCGCGCACCCAGGCACCAGCGCACGCACCCAGGAACACAAAGGGCCGGCCCCCGCGCCCGCGCGCGCCCGCCCGCCCAGCCCCCCACCCG
>NC_091070.1:221472500-221502500 GCF_032405125.1 Capricornis sumatraensis | reverse complement strand
ACCCGGCCCCGCCGCCAGGGCCGGCGAGCCGTCCACCCGTCTTCCGCCATCCACACGCGACAGATCCGTCTCCCATCTGAGTCTGACCCCCGAGGCTCGACATCCCGGGGACAACGCTCTCGAGCGAGGCGGCCCAGACCGTGACCGCACGCCGCCACCAGCTGCGGCTCGGGGGGCGAGGGCGGGCGCGACGGGCTCCCCCTCACCACCAGCTGCGGGGCCGGGGAGGCCGAGGCCGACCGGGCGTCGCGCCCCGACACAGCTCCCCCCCCTTCCCCCAGGGCTCGCACCACGGGGGGCCGGCCGCACGCACACGGCCCCCCACCTGCCGGACGCCCGGCGGGGCCCAGCGGGACCCTCCCCCGACTCGGAGGGGGGAGGCGCGGGCCGCGGTAGGCAACGAGCGGCACACGGCCCCACCGCGGGGCCGGGGGAGTTCTGCTCTGCCCACGTGCTCTGGCAGTCGCCACGGTGGCCACTGCGCACTCGGGAGGGGCAGCGGCTGGGGGGTCCGGTACCCCAAGGCTCCCTCTCGGATCGCTAGAGAAGGCGTTCTCCCCGAGGGCGCGCCGTCCCTCACCCGGACCGTGTCGCCTTCGGGCCCACGGAGGCGCTCCACGAGCCACCAGTCCTCAGCTGGGTGGGAGGGGCCTGCGGTACAGGGGAGCGGACCACCACACAGGAGCGTGTGCGCGGTCAGGGCCAGAGCGGAGCCCGCGTCCCGCCCCCTGCAAGGCCTCATCCGCCAAGGCCTCCGCGACGAGGGGAACAGGCACGCCTCTCCCTACCGCCTCGACCCCCCCCCCCAGAGAGAGCCACTCACGGGACACACACGCCACCGTGGCGGGGACCCGAGGGGGACACCGGGTTAAGGGAAACGACACCACCACTCGGCCTCAGGCACCTGAGGGACGACCTGGAGCGCTCCAGGGGCACCACCGAGGGTCACACGAGGCACGCTCACACACCCGCATGGGGTGCGCAGCGCGGCGTCGGCGGCGGCACAGCCCTCCCCGCCACAGGGAGGGCCGCTCGCCGGGCACACGCCGAGAAGGCGAAGCGAGAGCAATCTGCTGTGTCAGAAGACCAACGGCCCCCACTGACGCCCCGAGGCAGAGGAGACCGAAGATCAGGGCCAGAAGCCACACCCAACCCCTGCCTTCCTCACCCTCCCTGATGGGCAGCGAGGGGGGGAGAAGACAAGCGAGGGGCCCCGCGGACAGACCGAGAAGAGCAGACGCGTTCACTGGGAACGCCCGTCCCTCGTCTGGCACGGCTTAGGCTCGGCCCGGGAGAACACGACCACACCACATCGATCTGTTGAGCCAAGGTGGAGCGGGGGGGAGGCACGGTGAGGACAGTCACCAGAGGGGCCCGCTTTAAGCCTCGCCGGCAACCTCCGCCCCCCCCACCTCGCCTCAGGCGAGAGCGGCCGACGACCCCCAAGAGGAGAACGCCTGACACGTGGCACGGAGCCCACAGGGCGGGGGTCGCCCCAGCCGCAACCAGGTGCCCACAGCGGGGGCGAGGGATGCACAGGGTAGAAGACCCACGCGCCACCTCGCCCCGCCACCCTCGGGTCGCCCAGAGACCGGAGGTGGCACCAAGGGTCGGGTCAGCCAGACGACACCACACAGGAGCCGGCGCACAGGCCCAGGCGGGCGGCTCCAGCGGCCAGGGCCGAACCGGGCACCAGCTGGCGGCCCAGAAGCCCAGAGCCCCGCGTGCGTCCAGAGACCCACAGTCCTCGGTGGCAGACACCAAAGGAGACCGTGTCAGCACTTATCTGGTGGCAAAAAAGGCCTATTAAGGGCGACGAAATGACAGCAGCTGACAGCGGAGCACATCGACGACGCGCAGGGAGGGCCCCCGGAACCTTGTCCCGGCCACCTGTCCCCAACGCTGCCCCATAAACACCAGGCCCCGAGCTCTCTTGGGGGGGGGGGGGGTCATCTGGTCGACCGGGAGGGGGGAGGGGGCGCGTGGTGGCCAAAGCGGGGGCGCGGGCACCAAGGGGGGGCGGGGGGGAAGCTGGCCGAGGACGCCCTCCCCGCCTCGTCCACGCGGGCAGGGGTACCGGTCCGTCCGAGTCTCCGAACGGGGATTTGGCTTCGATGTGCAAAAGGAAAAGAGAAGACAGAACCGTCAGCGAGGCGCTTCCCACGAGACGAGCGGGCCCCGACCAGGGACCGCGCCCGGGGCCCGGACCGTCCTAGACGGGGCACCCAGGACGGCCCGAGCCGGCCCCCACCTCCCGACTGGGATTCAGGGAGCCGGAGAGGGGGGAGCCAAAGTCGCGTCCGACGACCGAGACCCACGAGGGCACGCCGAAGGGTCGAGCGCGCCCTCCCCGGCCACCCGCGGAAGCAGGGTCCGGTCCATCCACGTCTCCGGACCCGTCAGGACTCTGACAAAGAAAAAGCATGTGTGCCGGGAGACGCCTCGGGCGACCGGACCCCACGGGGGGACCGCACACGCGCCTCCCCCGCTCAACCCTCGGGTTCCCCCACCTCCGGAGTGCCACGCGGAAAACACCTCGGGCAGAAAGGACCCGAGGGCCCGGACCCTGGCGCGCCCTCCGGCGACCTCCAAGCCACCGTCTGGGCCGGTCCCCACCTCCGGAGCGGGGCCGAGGGCGAAGCAAACGCTCCTGAGGGCGAAGCAAACGCTCCTGAGGGCGAAGCAAACGCTCCTGAGGGCGGCCCAGGAGGCGTCCGGACCGCCGAGCCCGAGTCCAGGCGCTCCGGGCAGGGAAGACCCTCTCCCCGCCCACCGCGGCGGCCCGGCCCAGGCAGGGTCCGGGCGGTCCGTCCCCGTGGCCGCAGGGGCACGGGGAGAAGCTGGTCGACCCGGTCAGGCCGCCCCGCGAGCCGGCTCCGGGGCGCCGCGACGTTCACCCTCCTCAGAAACCTAGAGAACCAATCTCCGGCGACAGCGGGACTGTCCCTAGGCCTCGGCGCCACCGGGACTGTCGCCGCCAGCGTCGCCGGTGTCTGAGAGCTCTGCCTCGGGCCCAGAGGCTGAGTCACAATCCTCCTGAAAGGCCTCGCCGAAGCTCCAGAGGGGAGGGACAATATACAAGCGGCCGCCAGGTGGCTCCCGACAAGCGACTCGAACGTCCCGAGGACGGGTCGCTGTCGCCGGCCGCCGGGGACGCCACCGCGCCGGCCGCCCAGACGCCCGAGCTCGGCCCGGAGCCTCCGCCGCCGAGCGACGCGACGCGACGCGACCCCGGCCGCAGAGGAAGGGAGAGACGCTGGGAAGGATCTCCTCAGGAGGCTGCCACGAAGGAGACTCACTCCCCCACGCGACTCCGGGGTGCTGGGGGGGACATTCCACGGAGACGCCGGCGGGCGGTGGGGGCTCGGGGCGGGGTCGGCGGAGAGAGGGGCACCAGCGGCATCGCAGACTCCCCCGGCCCCCCTCCCCCGAAAGAGAGAGGGAGGGAGGGAGGGAGGGAGGGAGGGAGGGAGGGAGGGAGGGAGGGGCCGGCAAAGCGAAACCAGGCGAGCGCTGCTCGGAGAACAAAGCAGGACTTTGGAAAGCAGACACAGACACGCGAGCCCAGGAGCAAGAAAGGAAAAGGAGGAGACACACTCGGAACCCCCAACAAGAGAAGGCACCACTCAACCTGGGTGGAGACCGTGACAAAGTCCGAAGACAACACACCCAAGCACGCGCCGGTGGGTGGGGAAAGTGCACCTGAGGTCAGGAGAACATGGATTTCAAAGTCACTGAACTGGCCACAAACACCAGAACGGCAGGCGGGCGGGAGGGCGGGCGGGAGGTCTGGGGTGGCAGGGCTGCGGGGGTGGGGGTTGGGAGGGGCGGGGCGGGGGGGCCTGGGGTGCGGGGGCGGGGGGGGGGGGCGGCTGAGGGGCGTGGAGGTGAGGAGGACCGGACCGAGTCGATAGGGATCCACTAAATAAACCCCGTGTTCCATGACAACAGCCAGTTACATGAATACATAACTTTTTGAAGCAGATCAGAAAGGAAATGAAACAGAACCACCAGGCAGGAAAGTCAAGTCATAGAACTGCTCCGGCTGCTTAAAAGTCAGAGAGAGGGAGAGGGAGAGGGGGAGGGGGAGGGAGAGGGGGAGGGGGAGGGAGGGGGAGGGAGAGGGGGAGGGGAGGGGGAGGGGGAGCGAGAACGCAGACACATGCGCATATACGCGTGTCCATATGTATACGCACGCGTATTCGCGTCTATATATACGCGCACACGTGGGTATAAACAAACACGTTCAAAGGGCATGCTCACATACACGCATGTGTCTGTGTGCGCACGTGTATGCCTAGGCGTTTCTACTGTGCGTGTATGCTTGCGTGTATATACGTAGACACAGGCATATAGACACAGACGTCCACGGAGATACACAGGCACGAATACACATGCTCATATGTGCAGATACGTCGGTATCCATAGACACATACATATACGGGGAAAGCGCAAGCATATTGCAAAAGGGGCTTTTCTGTCCAAAACGGATCAAGGCGTCAGCAGAAAACTCAGCCTCCAAAAGGGAAACGACCCCCGATGAGCGAAGTGGGCAGGCAGGGGGCCCGAGCAGACACCTTCCTCCCAAAGAAAGGGAGAACAGACAGACACCCAGAAGCACAAGGTAGAAAACACATCAGCGGCAGGGCTGGGCTGGGCTGGGCTGGGGCTGCCGGGGGTGGGGGCGGGCTCGCGGAAGCACCCCGGGGCGTTTATCTGGACAAGGATCCTTCTCCTTCGGAGGGGAAAGGCCCAGGGGCTGGAATCGCAATCGCGACAGCAAGTTCGAACCACGAGAAGACAGCGGCTCCTGATCGATCGAACGCGTCTTTGCTGCCGCTGAGGAACATGTGGGCGGACTCAGAGAGATCACATCTCATCCCCTGGGGCCTCCCAGAGAGAGAAACCACATCCCTAGGGAAAAGAGTCCTGCGATTCCCTCGGAACACTCCACCAAAGAGTCCCCCTTCGACCCAACCCAGCCACTCCACGGAGTGCCCACGGAGGGGACAGAGAAGATACGGACGTGTGTATGTGTGGGATCGACCCCCATACCTAGGTAGACATCCGTACACACAGAAGGAGAGAGCTCTCTGTCTGTGTGCCTACGCCTGTATCTATTCACACACACACACACATACACACACACACACACACACACACACACACACACACACACACACACACAGAGGAATGGGACTCAACCACCAGAAGGGAATGAAATCTCACAGTCTGCAGGAACTTGGAGAGACCTTTAGAGGGGATGATGCTCAAGGAAATACCTCAGAGCCGTCGTTTCCACGCAGTACCTACCAAACGATACACCGTGAACACAACAGAACCAAAGAGAAACAGGCTCCTAAGATACCACCACGGAGCACATGAGGGGTGGCCCGAGGAGGGAGCGGGGGACACGGTGGCGGGGGGTGGGGTGGGGGAGAGAACGAGTGAACGAGCGCCACCGGTGAGGGAGACAGATGAAGCGGTGCCACCTCCCACTTAGGAAATCCATGAGTCACGGGCACGTCACGACACCAGATGTCATCTGCCGTGACACCAGGTGGTGACGGACGGTCCCTCACTAGACGTATCCTGGCGATCGCTGTGTCAGGCGCTACACTCGAAGCCATCGTCGGTACAGCTGAAAAGGAACGGGGGAACAGAACACGAAGAAAAAAAAAAAAAAAAAAGGAAAGGAAGCAGGACGGGAGGAAGGAAAGAAGGCGAAAGGAAACGTTGGCAGTCAGTCAGAGGTCCGTTTGAGAAGAGTGGGACCTGCGTGTGTGTGGAGCGGCGGGGAGTGGGGAGGCGGGGAGAGAAACTAGGGTGAGTAGGAGGACGGGGAGCAGGAGGAGGAGAAAGAAAAGGACCGATGGCCTCGAGGGGGAGGGGGAGATCAAGGATCCAAGGAGTGGACAGGACGGTCAGGTGAGTGCCATAGGGAAAGGAAACGAAGCCAACCCACGAACACCCTCCCCACGGTGGTTGCGTTCAGTCCAAGATCAAGATGTGGGTAGCACGGTGTCCTCCAGCGCACGGGGACGCACAGGCCTGCCTTGGCGTGGGAGTTCAGGATCAGCCTGAACGCTGAAGCCGTTCTGTTCATCCACGGCTGGCACGTACCATGGTCCCACGACATTCACACATCCTAGCAAACCATCGAAAGACTCTCACTCACTCGCCATGAAACACGTAGAGAACAGAAAAGGAGGGACCCGATGGTGGCTGGCTGGCTGGCTGGCTGGCTGGCTGGCTGGCTGGATGACCATGAGAGTCTGAGGATGGAACCCATGGACAGAAAAGCATCCGATTCCCTTGGGTCAAGAATCGGTCTCGCCTTCTGTGCCTGGTGTCCTTCCTACGTCTGGAGGATTCCCTCCCCCCCCCCCCCACCCCGCTCCCAGCTCGAAGGTGCTCTCAAGGTCCCCGCCGGCACGCTCTCTTCGGAGCGCCCGTCTGAAGGGGAACGTTCTCTTCCACGTCCCCGCCCTGAGACCGCTTCAGCCTGGCCCGCCCCTCCACCCCCGCCTGCCTCTCTCCCTCCTGCTCCTCCTCCTCCTCCTCGGAACTCCTGAGCGCTCCTCGCCCCGGCCTCTCACCCCACACGGTGGCGGTGTTGGCCTAGGTGTGCTCAGGCGCCTCCTCCCCGCATCCCAGGGGACTGCCGCTGTCTCTCGACTGCGTCGTCCTGGGACCATGTGTTTCCCGGCCTTTTCTGCGGGTGGGGGAGACCCGGACGGGCCGGGGCCAGGCGGGGGTGTGGGGGAGCCTGCATGCGGGGGGAAGGGTGGGGGCAGAGAGGAGGAGGAGGGGGAGGAGGGACGACACGACTCCCCAGTGCCAGTGTGTGCCTGTGGCCCGGGAAACAGAGGACGCACCGGGCTGGCTCCGAAAAGGGGATCGGTCCCGAGATCGGGCACGTTTGTTCTTTGCAGAGGCCCTGCAGGTCGAACAGGCAGGGGCAAGGATTGGGCTTCCCGCACGGAGAACTGTTCACCCATCGTGGAAACAGGCGTCTGTCACACCGGGGCTTCGGCTCTCGGTGCGATGTCCACGAGCCGTAGCCACTGAAACGTGCGCGCGCTGGAGCCGGCGCCGTGCAGAGGGCGATCTCATCCGGCTCCTCGTGTCCTTCCAGTGAGTAGGCCCGGATCTCGGGGAGAACAGAAATCCAGAGAGCTGCATGAACCTGACCGTCACGCTTTCAGAAGCCAAGGGAACCAGAAATGAGGTTCACTCGCGTGTGGGTCTGTCTCTCCACGGGACGAATCCTCTCTGTGAGCAGATGAGGGTTCCGGGGGCCCCGTGGAGCAGAGAGGATAGACCGTTCCCTCAGGCCCCCTGCTCCTCCCATGCACGCGCACGCTCCCCAACGGTCGGTCCTAGGAACAGCCTGCCCCAGAGGAGCGTGCTGGCCACCACCCACCTCCACGGAGACGGAGACGGCAGTGTCCGTCCGCGTCAGTCATCCTCGTCCAGAGTCCCCGGGCTGCGTGCCCTCGCCTTCACGCCTGGCGCCGTCCGTTCTGTAGGTTTGTGTCGAACCTGCCCGGAGCCCTGTGCCATCGTCCCGGATCAGGGGTTCGGTGGAAAACACCCCGTCCCCCCGCCTCATCGGCAGGTGGATCCTTCACCACTGGGCCACCAGGCAGGGAAGTCCCTTCACAGCCTTCTAAAAGCATCTACCCTGAAACATTCCATGTCGTCCTCCAAAATCACTGGACCATCACGACTGAAATGAAGGAAACTATGTGAGTTCAAGAATGTCTTCACTCCTCAGTGCTTCTTGCTTTAGAACCACGAAGGCATCTCTCTCTCTCTCTCTCTCTCTCTCTCTCTCTCACACACACACACACACACACACACACACACAGAGGGGGCTCATCGTCCAAAAGAAACCAACTGTTGTGTTTAATCCATCCCCTTTGTTGTGGCCGTTGTGCCATCGCTAGTCAAAGAAGCTGATCTCATGTGGAATCCGATGTCTTCTCTAGGACACTTCAAGAAGCAGCAAGAGTGCCGGTTTGTGAGAAACGAAGGTCAACCCGTCACGATGCGATCCCTTTTCCTGGCCTGATCGTTCAGAAACTCTCCCATCCCAAGCGGGGGACGTCAGGATATCCATCTTGAGTTTGGGACTGGGGCTTCCCCGGCGGCTCCGTAGGAAACCATCCCGTGCCCGCGCAGGAAACACGGGTTTCATCCCCGGCCCGGGAAGATCCCACGTGCTACAGAGCCACGAAGCCCATAGGCCTCGCCGATGGAATCTGTGCTCTCGATCCTGGCCGCTGCGAGCGCTGAGCCCACACCCAGCAGCCAGTGAAGCCCACGTGCCCCAGAGCCCACGCTCCCCAAGAGGAACCACAGCCACGAGAAGCCCAGACACACAAGCGCAGAGCGGCCCCCTCCTCCACGGAGAGAGAACGGCTCGCACGGCAGTGAAGGCGCAGCACACCCCCACAGACATCAAAGACATCCCGTGATTCGAAAGCAAGACGGGCTCTAGGATGGGATGCCGTCGGCCAAGACCTCGTCCTATCCCTCGGGAAGCTCGCTGACTCTGCGGTAGAGGAGATCAAGAGACCGCCGCTCACCGTGCCATCGGAAGTGTGGGAAGCTCTCCCTACAGTGCTGAGAGCCCAGTGGAGACGTGACCCGTGGGGACCGTGAGCGTGCCTGTTCTCGTGAAGAAGTCCTTCCCAGTCCGGGCTCTGGAGATCGGCCTGCAGACAGTGGACGGCCATCCCTCTCGGCTCCCTGCAGGCCCACGGGTCCGGGCGTGCTGTGCCCCCAGCATCTGCTCGCATCTTCTGGGCCCGTCTCCCCCATGGTGCTCCACTCGCTTTGAATCCTTCTCCCCTCTCGTCTGACATGTTTTCTTTCCTGTTCGACTCTTTCCGGCTCCCCAGGCACCACTTCGCATCGTTCTTCTCTTCTCATCGCACTCGTCTCGTGGAAAGAATTCCACGTATCTCTGCCCTGTGCCCCAAGGAGTCTGTCATCGCTCCATTCATCTGGGGATGGACTGGCACGCAGGCAACCCCGGCCCACGAAAACCGTGGTTCCGTGTGGATGGAACGACTCGCCGACGACCGCAGGGGGCTTGTGGACGTGGACGGCTGGCACCGGGGAGTCGTCCTGCGGACACACCCTCGGGCACCATCGCGTTCGCGGGAGCGTTTGGGTTGCCGTCGTGGTCGCCGCCGTATTCCCTAAGACGTGTGCGGTCGCACTGGATTCCGACGGCGTCTATTGGAAAAGAATGGATCCTTCCCCGGATCCCCTCCGAAGGACTTCGAAAAGAGTCGTGGTCGAGACATGATCGATCTTTCCAACACTCTCACTTCTGGGTAGACATCTAAAGAAAAGAGACACAGACTCTAAATCTCAGAGAGACATCTGCACTCCCATGTCCACGGCAGCATCAGTCACACGGGTCAAGAGAGGGAAACAGCCCGAGTGTCCATCAAGGGAAGAAGAGGGAAAGAAGACACACGATCCAGATAGAGATCGATCGATAGGTAGACATAGATGTCCCACGGAGCCACAGGAACGAACACATTCTTATCTGGTGATAGCATGGATGTGACTTAGGGCGTGATGCCAAATGAATAAGTCAGGTAGAGAAAGAAAAAGACTTTCTCGTGCCACTTACATGCCATGGATGGCCATCAAAAAAGAAAGAAAGAAAGAAAGAAAGAAAGAAAACGATCATCACAGAGCGGCTGGGGGAGGGAGAAATGGGAAGATATTGCATTGATGTAAGGGGGAAAGAAAAAAAAAAACCGACTTCACGGATAAGGTACATCTGTACTGTACACGTCACAACGAGCACGGTGATTCTAATGAACAGCATTATTATGATCGTATGATACTATTCGGAGAAGGCCATGGCACCCCTCTGCAGTCCTCTTGCCCGGAAAATCCCATGGACCGGAGGAGCCTGGTGGGCCGCAGTCCACGGGGTCGCTAACAGTCGGACACGACTGAGCGACTTCCCTTCCACTTTTCACTTTCACGCCTTGGAGAAGGACATGGCAACCCACTGCAGGGTTCTTGCCTGGAGAATCCCAGGGACGGGGGTGCCCGGTGGGCTACCGTCCGTGGGGTCGCACAGATTCGGACACGACTGAAGCGACGCAGCAGCAGCAGCAGCAGCAGCAGCAGCAGCAGCATGATCATCTGAGAAAGTTGCCATGACAGTGGACATGAATCACTCTCCTCCCGTCCAATGGCAGAAGGAAATGGCCACCCACTCTAGGATTCTTGCCTGGAACTGTCCACGGATGGAGGAGCCTGGTAGGCTACAGTCCGTGGGGTCGCAAAGAGTCGAACACGACCGAGTGACTTCACTTTCTTTCACATCCAGTCATGATCTGTATGGGTTGTGAGAAAGCTATGAGCTACCGCTTGGGTGGTCATTATTCTTCTGCAACATACAGGTGCCTCTTGTCCCCATTCTGTACACATGAGAACGGAGGATGTCATATGTCCTTCACGGAGGAAATGATATTTCAATACACCTGGAAATTAAACACATAAAATCACCTAGTTGTCTTGTCTTTCCATGAAGAGTCAGTATCGGCTGCGCTAAAAAAAAAAAAAAAAAAAAAAAAACAGAAAAAAGAAAAGAAAGAAAGAAAGAAAAAGAAAGCTTTCTTTGGGGGTCTTCGATATGGCCATGCAGGGACACAGGTTTGAATAAAAACCGGGGGAACGTTCCCCAGGAAAGAGTCGGGGGCTTAGAAAGCTGAAGCTCCGTGAGGTTGTAAAGCGACCCGAGAGCAATGAGGATGGACTGTCACGCAAACAAGGGACCGTCTCTTCTTCCAGGGTCCATAGACGGTCACCAGTGAGGCAGGGAAAGGGGAGGGTGTGTGGGATAGGGGTCTTGAATGTCGGGAACACTGTTTCGAGGATCCGGAGGCCTCTGTTCCCCAGGAGGTGCTCCGAGTTTCCAGACTGAGACACAGACCTCTTCCTCCATGGCCCGCCCCTTCTCTATTTTGGGGCGCTCTCTTGGCGATGCTGACTCCACTTTGATTTTCCTGTCACATGTCATCCCCTTTTGCATTCAAAGATACCATTCCATCATGGAAACAAGAGACCTGGTTTATCTCTTTAGAGAGGATTCGAATGAGACAGGATCACTATCCGTGGCGTGGTTTCGGGCACGAACGACCCACACGGGGATCCATGCCACATCTCTCTTTGCCATAGAGAAAGGCTGTGTATGGCAAATGATGCCACGGGATCGGCGAGTTCCTCGGGCTCAGCACTCTCTCGACTTGGCTGCGGTTTTGGTTTTGTTCCCTTCCGTGTTTGCTCGCTTGCTGACCCGCACGTTCTCTCCGGATAGGGCAGCCCATCGAAGCGGAAACACAATCCAGTCTGTGTGGATCCTATTCACGCATCCGATGGGGAGATCAACGACCTCTACGTGGATCCATACACATGGCCGTGTTGGGTTCAGGAGGACCCTTTGGTGTTTTCTGGGTGCGCCCTTTGTTGTCCATGAGCTCACGTGCCTTTCGGGGACATGGCTGATGGAGACGGACACCAAGCAGCAGGGCAGCGAGCTGGCGTCTCGGCCTAGAGCGGTTTCCCAAATGACATCTCAGAACCAGGGCTGAGACAGCCATCCCTCCCCGGGCCCCCCTCGTCGCCGGGGAGGGGTGGGGTGGGGTGGGGGTGGGGGGTGTGAGGTTGGGGAGATGGGGGTGGGAGCCGGGTCCGGGTGCGCGCACGCACGCGCCTGTGTGTGTGAGTGGGGGGGGGGGGGGGGGGGGGCGGGGCGGGGAGGAGACGGGACTGGGCTCGGGGTTGGGGGTGCCCGAGGTGAGGGGACCGTCCCGGTCCCCCTGAGACGTGAAGGCAGGTTCTGTCCCGCTGAGAACTCCCTGCCTTCAGGGGCGCGCGAGGGGAGCAGGTTTCTCTCCAATCCATTTAGTAAACGGTTTTGAAACAGTTTCCAGACAAAAAGTATCACACAGTTATACACAACATGTCTACTTGTACTTGCCGGGGCCAGCGTGAGGAACTCCGCCCATGGCAAAGGTCACGAGGAAGGAGGCTTGGCACACGCAAAGGCGTGATCAGGCCTCCGGAAACCCCCCCGTTCCCGAGCATCTACCCCCAAAGCCAGAGTCTACCTAGAAAGGACGCGTCTCGTGGGTTGGTTAGGAATGACGTGGGTGAAGGGTTTTTCACGTGTCGGGCCAATCATGACGGCTCATCCCCGGCCCTGGGTGTGACGAGGGCGTCTCAGGTCAAACCTCTCTGCTGACAGACCGGCTCGCGTGACAGGGTCATCCGCACTCCCGCCACGACGCACACGAGTGTCGACGACCTCTCCACCGTAAACAGCACAGAGAGTCTGGGAGTCTTTGGAGAGTCTTCGTGAGCACAGGGCTTTTCTCACGGTGGTCGAGTCCACGATTGCCGCCAGGCCTCCATAGCCTTAGGCACCTGGGAATCTATGAATCCGTGTCGTTGGAATATAGAAAAGGACATAGAGTCGTTTGGAAGGGGAGCAATACTGGACTCTGTGAGTCCATGAATGTTCTCTTTTGGAATAGATTCCCTGTCCTTTGGGATCCAGCCCTGTGTCCTTGCTATGTAAACATGTCACTCGATCACTCTCTTAAGCCTAAAGAGACCTTCAGGGCACCATGGGGGAAAGGGATTTCATGTGTTGGGCTGATGGTTGCTGCTACATCTCCATGTTCCCTGCCCTTAGAGTGAATCTAACTAGCATAGAGGAGACATAAGGATTCACCTTTCAGAGGAATCATGTGACCTTTGGGTTCAACCCATTCCTTTCTTGATTGGAACTCACGACACCCTCACCCTACAGGCATGTACCTTTATCTGGAGGGTGGTGCCTGGTTTAAGAAAAAAACACCCTTGGAACACAGAAGTGTTTTGGGGATCAGAAAGAAAGGATCATCACATGTCAGCAGGCCTCACGGCCAGAAGATGATGTCATATCCCTGAGACCCCCCTTTTTTTTTTTTTTTTTTTTCGTACATTTATGTGAAGCACCTGATTTTGAGAAAGGTCGGGACTCCTGGCCCCCACGTGACTCTGTAGTCATCCCTATATGTCACCAAAGGTAGAGAGGCAAACCCAACACGAAAGAAATCGGATCCGTCTCCGGAAAGACCGATACCCCCATGTCGCTTCTTTCTTGCTCCCCGTTTCTCTGGCTGAATTCCAAGTTATTCAGCCTCTTTTCCTCCACTCATTTTCCTACGACACTATCCGTTTCTAATCTCTCTATATCTCTGTCATTAAATACGTGTTTATCCAAGGACGCCAACACCGTCCCCACCTTCGAATTCCCTGGATCCAACGGGGCTGGACCCGGGCAGGAGGCGGCGTGTGGTGGTGTGTCTGGGGCATGCGCAGGTGGTGCCGCGTGGGTGTATGTGTGTGTGGGGGGAGGGGTAATGTGTGTGGTGTGTGTATAGGTTCCACGTGAGGCCGAGTGTGTGTCGGGTGGGCACCATGGGTGTGTGCGTGTGGGATGCGCCTGTGGGTGTGGGCATGGCCGGAAGGGGGTGGGGCGTGCAGAGACAGTGGCCCAGAGACACAGCCAGGCAAAGGACAACGCAGTGTGTGTGTGTGTAGGGGGTAGGGGGGAGTGTGTGGTATGTGGCCTGTGCGAGCGGGGTGTGAACGGGCTGCGTGTGTGTGTGTATGTGTCTGGGGTCGGGATGTGTGTGTGCGCAGCGTGCAGGCGGGGTGTGTGTGCGGGTATGCGTGTGGCGTGTAGGGTGCCGCTGTGGGTGTGGGTGTGGGTGTGGCCTGTGGGTCTGAGGGGCGGTGGCGCAGAGACAGAGGCCCAGAGACACAGCTAGGCAAAGGACAACGCAGTGGGGGGGGAGGGGGGGGGCTCGTGAGGCGGCTTGCAGGAGGGGTGGGGGGTGGGATGTGTGTTCGGGCATGTTGTGTGCGATCGTCGCGGGGTGTTTATGGGCGGGGGGGTGGGTGTGGCGTTGGAAGCGGGGCTGGGTGTGTGTGGCCTCAGCGTGTGGTGTGTGGGCAGAGCGAGAGAAGAGGAGAGGTGGAGCATCACAGCCAGGCCAAGGACAACGCAGTGTGTGTGTGTGTGTGTGTCTGGGTTCGGGATGTGTGTGTGTGCTGTGCGTACGCGGGGTGTGTGTGCGGGTATGCGTGTGGCGTGTAGGGTGCACCTGTGGTTGTGGGTGTCCCGGGGAGGGGCGGCGTGGCACAGAGACACAGCTAGGCAAAGGACGGTGCAGTGTGTGTGTGTGTGTGTGTGGGGGGGGGGGGTGCGGGAGAGGTGGGGGTGCGGGGTATGTGTTGGGGCATGGTGTGTGCGGGGGTGGGGGGTTTAATGGGCGGGCAGGTGTGTGTGGCGCTGGGGGCGGGGCGGGGTGTGTGTGTCTACGCATGTGGTGTGTGGGCAGAGACAGAGGAGAGGGGGAGAGTCACAGCCAGGCCAAGGACCACGCAGTGGAGGGGGGGGGAGGGGGGGCTGGGGCGGGGGGGAGGGGGGGCTGTGGGGGGAGGGGGGCTGTGGGGGGAGGGGGGGCTGGGGCGGGAGGGGAGGAGTGTGCGGTGTGTGGCAATCGTGGGCGGGGTGCAAACGGGCTGGGTGTGCCTGTGTCTGGGGTCGGGATGTGTGTGTGCACTGTGTGCAGGCGGGGTGTGTGTGCAGGTATGCGTGCGGTGTGTGGTGCGCCTGCGGTTGTGGGTGTGGTGGAGGGTGGGTGGCGCAGAGACACAGCTAGGCAAAGGACAGTGCAGTGTGTGGGGGGGGCGGGGGGCCGGGAGAGGTGAGGGGGCGGGGTTCATAATCTGAAAGGTGAAAGGCACAGGGACGCACGGACGCACCCACCCACCCACGCACGCACGCACGCAGGCAGGCACCCAGCCACGCACCCACCCACCCACCTGCCCACGCACGCACGCGTCCACGCACCCACCCACGCACGTGCCCGTCCACACTGTTGTGTGACGAGCTGGGTGGATCTAAGCGTGTGATGACTCTGTCCATCGGGTGGAAATCGCAGATCTCAGTGAGGTTATGATGGGAGCAGGGGCTTTGACGCAGTGCGACGGAGAACACACTGATGATCGACTTCAAGGTCAATAGAGAGGGGTCTGAAACCTCCCAGAAGGAAATCACAGCACTTTATCATAAAGTTTGGTGTAGCTATTTGTTCTGGCATAGTCACCAAGTGTAAACGGTTCATTTCTGAATGTCATTTCTGTCCCGCTGAGTCCTCCCTGCCTTCAGGTGCGCCAGCGAGGGGTGCAGGTTTCTCTCCAATCCACGGCCATGCATCGTTTTCGCCCTGTTCAAAAAAAAAAAAAAACACAAAGACCAAAACGTATTTGTTTATCTTGGCCTGTTTTCCGGGCCGAGGCCAAAGACCTCTTCAAGCGTGTCCAAAGGATCTGACAGGATGGGAGGGAGGGTGCAGGTCAATCCACGGGTCAGGAGATCCACAGAAGCTGTCACAGCTGTGACTCGGGCCTTTTTCAGAAACAGGCCCATTTGGATGATTCCCTGGACAGGAGTCACCCCAGGAGTTTCCTTGAAGGGATCGAGTTGAGCTGCAGGAGTCGGGAGCGTGACCCCGCCGCCGCCAGAGGGCCTCCTCAGCCCGGCAGGCCGGCCGGCAGGCAGGCAGGCAGGGGCTATTGTCTGTGGGCCCCACCGCCACCCTCCCCCACCCTCCCCCTGCAGGGCCTCGTCCGATAGCTTCATTCAGATGCAGAAAGCTTTCCAGTCAAGTCAGAGCCTTTGACTTCGCCTCGAGCTTCTCTCCATTGAATGGTGATCCGCCCCACCCACCCCTCCTCCCATCGCCATCCCCATCCCCATCCCCCCATTCCATGTCTCCACCTCGAGACTGCCCCTTTCGGCACCGTGCGGAGGAAGGGGGCTGGGGGGTGGGGAGGGAGGCCGAGGGACACACTCGCCTCGTGTCAGGCCAAAGGAGTCTCCTCCTTTTCTGTCACCCAGGAAACCCCGCTCACGCGTGCGAGGATCACGGACGTGCGTCGAAGCAGCCATCGTCCCTTGACAGCTTCCCCTCCGTGGGAGGAGGTTTTCATTCCTGCCCGCCTCCAGTTCCGTTCCGTTCAGTCGCTCAGTCGTGTCCGACTCTTTGCGACCCCACGAATCGCAGCACGCCAGGCCTCCCTGTTCATCACCATCTCCCGGAGTTCACTCAGACTCACGGCCATCGAGTCCGTGATGCCATCCAGCCATCTCACCCTCTGTCGTCCCCTTCTCCTCCTGCGCCCAATCCCTCCCAGCATCAGAGTTTTTTTTTCCAATGAGTCCACTCTTCTCGTGAGGTGGCCAGAGTCCTGGGGTTTCAGCTTTCGCATCATTCCTGCCAAAGAAATCCCAGGGCTGATCTCCTTCCGAATGGACCGGTTGGATCTCCTTGCAGTCCAAGGGACTCTCGAGAGTCTTCTCCAACACCACAGTTCAAAAGCATCCATTCTTCGGCGCTCAGCCTCCTTCACAGTCCAGCTCTCACATCCACACATGAGCAAGGAAAAACCATAGCCTTGACTAGACGGACCTTAGTCGGCAAAGTCACGTCACCGCTTTTGAAGATGCTATCTAGGTTGGTCACCACTTTTCTTCCAAGGAGTCAGCGTCTTTTAATGTCATGGCTACAGTCACCATCTGCAGTGATTCTGGAGCCCCCCAAAATAAAGTCTGACCCTGTTTCCACTGGTTCCCCATCTATGTCCCACGAAACGATGGGACCGGACGCCATGATCTTCGTTTTCTGAATGTTGAGCTTTAGGCCAACGTTTTCACTCTCCTCTTGCACTTTCCTCAAGAGGCTTTGTCGCTCCTCTTCCCTTTCTGCCATACGGGTGGTGTCATCTGCATATCTGAGGCCATCGATATTTCTCCCGGCCATCTTGAGTCCAGCTTGTGTTTCTTCCAGTCCAGCGTTTCTCATGATGTCCTCTGCATAGAAGCGAAAGAAGCAGGGTGACAATAGACAGCCTTGACGTCCTCCTTTCCCAATCTGGAACCCAGTCTGTCGCTTCCTGACCTGCCTACGGATTTCTCAAGAGGCAGGTCGGGCGGTCTGGTATTCCCATCTCTCTCAGCCTTCAGAGAGACAGAAAAGGAGGGAGGGGCAGAGCGTTCCTCTGGCGCCGGCCGGCTCTGTAGTCACTCGAATCCAAAACACTCCATCGGGCACGGAGGTTCACGTGCGGTGGGCTGGAGTGGGGTGGGGACGGCGGCCTACTCCGAACCCTAGCCGTTTTCCCTCCTCTGGAACCTGGAAAAGGAACCTAGGAAAAGCTGAGCTGCTGTCTGTGTGCGTGAGTGCGTGCACGTACACGTGTACGTGAGAGACGGCACGTTGTCCATGTGCGTGTGCGTGTGCATGGACGTGAGAGGAAAAGGGGAAAAAAAGGAAAGAAAGGAGGAGAAAAAAAAAAAAAAAAAAAAAAAAACCCAGAAGGAGGGAAGGACGAAATAGGTGAGTTAGTAGGGCCTCCGTGTCGTGGAAAGAGTTTCTGAGCACAGATCCTCCGTTCAGTGAATCAGCGATCGTATCTCCTCTACAGGAGGCCGTGATGTCGATGGACGGGTCCGGGAAAGCAGGCCTGGGGTGCAAGCGATCGGGTATTTTCTTTCCCCTCAGAGGCACTTGTAGGGAAACCAAGGAAACACACAGGTTCATCCCTGGAGCGGATTCGAGACACCAGTCGGCGGAGGGAGAGGCAGTCTAGGAGACTGATTTCTAGACGTCAGGGTCGGGTCCTGGAGCGGGTTGCCATGTCCTTCTCCAGGAGGCCTTCCTGGCCCAGGGATGGAACCCGGGTCTCCAGGAGTGTGTACCCGCGTTTCTCAGAAACACCCTCTGGGCCCCTAAGGAACCTGTGGCAATCACGAGCGCCAAGGAGATAAGAATCCTCCACTGAGAGTTTCCCAAGTCTGGAAGGACCAGATCGAGAGAAAAAGAGAAAGGATTCCCTTCTGCCGACAGGGGTGTTGTACGAAGGGACCAAGGGGATGGCCGTCTTTCCAAATTCACATGTTCAACATTGTGTCCTTTCGGTCCTCTGTGTTCTCTTTGTATCTGGAAAGCAACAGGTGGAACGGTATAGGTCCTTTCATTATTTGATTTTTCTTTCTGTCTTTTTCCCGCCCGTCCGTCCATCCCTCCATCTGTCTTCTCTCTGTCTCTGTCGCTTTTCACTCAGGTTAGGGAATTTAAAAAAACAAAAAAACAAAAACAAAGGAGGAATCTGTATCTCTGCAGGTCAGGAAGCTACAGTTAGAACTAGACACGGAAACCCAACAGGCTGGTTCCAAATAGGGAAAGGAGTCCATCAAGGCTGTCTATCGCCACCCTGCTTATTTAACCTACAGGCTGAGTACACATCATGAGAAACGCTGGGCTGGATGAAGCGCAAGCTGGAGTCAAGATTGCCGGGAGAAATATCAATCACCTCAGATACGCACATGACACCACCCTTATGGCAGAAATGAAGTATGGGCGGGTTGGGGGGGGGGGGGCGCGGGGAGGGGCGTTACAAAGTCATGGTCGTTTCAGGTGTTCAGATTCTTTTCCCTCAGAGGTTCATGCAAAGTCATACGTCTACTTTCCTGCGCTGGCATAGGATCCTGGTGCCCGTGGATTGTTCTGACGTCCAGTTTATGTGTACGCGTTCAACCCGACCTCCTAAGGGGACCGCCTGCTCCTCCCCGCCCCCAATCCTGTGTTCCTCAAGAAGTCAGGCGTCCACTGTAGCATCCTCTTCCTCAGTTCACCCAACGCCATGACAGAAGTCATTCCTCCAGCTTTCCCATCGGTTCTCTACACCTCGCCTGATGATGGCGGGGGACCGGAAGACTGACCGTTCTGAAGAATGTCGCAAGAGCTCTGGGTGAAGGCTCCTACGACTCGCTCGGTGAAGTGGGTGGCGTGTCAATCCGTAGAGACCGTGGAAGGGATGCCCCAAGTGGCAAACACCATCGCTCTCAGTGGCGGTCCGTTTGCTTGTCTGCAGCGAGGGACGGAAGGGAGGCTTCCACCTTCCACAGAGAAAGCTATCCCTAGCGTCCCGAGCATGTTTGACCACCACCCCACCCCGCCGCCCCAGGTGACAGGCGTGACAGGTCAGACTGTAGCAATCGTCACGTCAAGGGTGTACGCACAACAGGCAGACTCATCTGAAGGGCACCCTGTCCTGTGAAGGTGGAGGGAGGGGAGGGAGGGGCAGAGGGATGGCGAGAAAGGGAAAGAGAAAGAGAGGGACAGGAACGCACACGGTGGGGGCGGAGGGGGTGGGGGGAGGCGGTCGGGGGCCAGCGTGAGGAACTCCGCCCATGGCAAAGGTCACGAGGAAGGAGGCTTGGCACACGCAAAGGCGTGATCAGGCCTCAGGAACCCCCCCGTTCCCGAGCATCTACCCCCAAAGCCAGAGTCTACCTAGAAAGGACGCGTCTCGTGGGTTGGTTAGGAATGACGTGGGTGAAGGGTTTTTCACGTGTCGGGCCAATCATGACGGCTCATCCCCGGCCCTGGGTGTGACGAGGGCGTCTCAGGTCAAACCTCTCTGCTGACAGACCGGCTCGCGTGACAGGGTCATCCGCACTCCCGCCACGACGCACACGAGTGTCGACGACCTCTCCACCGTAAACAGCACAGAGAGTCTGGGAGTCTTTGGAGAGTCTTCGTGAGCACAGGGCTTTTCTCACGGTGGTCGAGTCCACGATTGCCGCCAGGCCTCCATAGCCTTAGGCACCTGGGAATCTATGAATCCGTGTCGTTGGAATATAGAAAAGGACATAGAGTCGTTTGGAAGGGGAGCAATACTGGACTCTGTGAGTCCATGAATGTTCTCTTTTGGAATAGATTCCCTGTCCTTTGGGATCCAGCCCTGTGTCCTTGCTATGTAAACATGTCACTCGATCACTCTCTTAAGCCTAAAGAGACCTTCAGGGCACCATGGGGGAAAGGGTTTTCATGTGTTGGGCTGATGGTTGCTGCTACATCTCCATGTTCCCTGCCCTTAGAGTGAATCTAACTAGCATAGAGGAGACATAAGGATTCACCTTTCAGAGGAATCATGTGACCTTTGGGTTCAACCCATTCCTTTCTTGATTGGAACTCACGACACCCTCACCCTACAGGCATGTACCTTTATCTGGAGGGTGGTGCCTGGTTTAAGAAAAAAACACCCTTGGAACACAGAAGTGTTTTGGGGATCAGAAAGAAAGGATCATCACATGTCAGCAGGCCTCACGGCCAGAAGATGATGTCATATCCCTGAGACCTTTTTTTTTTTTTTTTTTTTCGTACATGTATGTGAAGCACCTGATTTTGAGAAAGGTCGGGACTCCTGGCCCCCACGTGACTCTGTAGTTCTGTAGTCATCCCTATATGTCACCAAAGGTAGAGAGGCAAACCCAACACGAAAGAAATCGGATCCGTCTCCGGAAAGACCGATACCCCCATGTCGCTTCTTTCTTGCTCCCCGTTTCTCTGGCTGAATTCCAAGTTATTCAGCCTCTTTTCCTCCACTCATTTTCCTACGACACTATCCGTTTCTAATCTCTCTATATCTCTGTCATGAAATACGTATTTATCCAAGGACGCCAATGCCGTCCCCAACTTCGAATTCCCTGGATCCAACGGGGCTGGACCCGGGCAGGAGGCGGCGTGTGGTGGTGTGTCTGGGGCATGCGCAGGTGGTGCTGAGTGGCTGGGTGTCGGGAGTGGGGGGGTGGGAAGGGTAATGTGTGTGGTGTGTGTATAGGTTCCACGTGAGGCCGAGTGTGTGTCGGGTGGGCACCATGGGTGTGTGCCTGTGGGATGCGCCTGTGGGTGTGGGCGTGGCCGGAAGGGGGTGGGGCGTGCAGAGACAGTGGCCCAGAGACACAGCCAGGCCAAGGACAACGCAGTGTGTGTGTGTGTAGGGGGTAGGGGGGAGTGTGTGGTGTGTGGCCTGTGTGAGCGGGGTGCGAACGGGCTGTGTGTGTGTGTGTGTGTGTGTGTGTGTCTGGGGTCGGGATGTGTGTGTGTGCACTGTGTGCAGGCGCGGTGTATGTGCGGGTATGCGTGTGGTGTGTAGGGTGCGCCTATGGTTGTGGGTGTGGTGGAGGGTGGGTAGCGCAGAGACACAGCTAGGCAAAGGACAAGGCAGTGTGTGTGGGGGGGCGTGGGGAGCGGGAGAGGTGGGGGAGGCGGGGTATGTGTGGGGGCGCGTGGTGTGTGCGGGGGTGGGGGTTTTGTGGGCGGGGGTGGGGGTGTGCGTATGGTTACGCACGTGGTGTGTGGGCAGAGCCAGAGGAGGGGGAGACAGCGACAGCCAGGCCAAGGACAATGCAGTGTGTGTGTGTGTATGGGGGAGCGGGGGGAGTGTGTGGTGTGTGGTGTGCGGTGTGTGGCGTGTGCGGGCCGGGTGCCTAAGGGCTGGGGGTATGTGTGCGTGTGTCTGTGCGCGTGTGCGTGTGGCGGGGTGGTGGGGGGGGGGGTGGGGGTGGTCCGGGATGCGTGTGTGCACGCGCTGGGTGCAGGCGGGGTGTGTGTGCGGATATGCGTGCGGTGTGTAGGGTGTTCCTGCGGGTGGTGCGGGCAGAGACAGAGGCAGAGAGTCGCAGCCAGGCAAAGGACGACGCAGTGGGTGTGTGGTATGGGCACGGTGTGGGGGGTGGGGTGGGGTGGGGTCTGCGTGTGGTGTGTGTGGTGGGCGGGCAGAGACAGATCCAGTCAGGCAGAGGATCACGTGCACGGATGGATATCCCGCATCATCTGCTTGTGTTTTCTGAGCTCATTCAGCACCTCCGCGATCAAGACCACTCCCACGAAATGTGAGTCTGCCCCCACCAGCCAGCACTTGTCTTTGGCCAGGCAGACAGGGGAGTGTTCCGAGTTTGGGGGGGGGGGGGGGGGCGGGGGGGCGGGGTTGGCGACTCGCTGTCACCAGGCCAGCTTGGGTCCTCGCGTTCTGCCCCTGAACCTGACTGGAGCAAGTGGATCCGTGTGATCTGTCGTGGCTCTGTTTGAAATCCTTGGCGGGAGAAGGAAGATTTCCCCCCACGCCAGGGGAGACAAGCCCCCAGAAAGTCACCTCCCCGGGGTTCCAATAGCTGTTCTCCAAATCGATGAAGTTTCCCAAAGGAGATGTCCCGTCCCAAGCAGAAAAGCCCCAATGGCTCCCCATGGACCTCTGGCCCAAGGTGCCGCTCCCACACAGCCTCCTTCCACAGCCCCAGGGCATTCAAGAGTTCGCCGGCCCGGCCCGCTCCATCCGTGGTCCCCCCGCAGGGCCATCTGAAAAAGCGACCGACAGGCAGGTGGCGCCCGACAGCCAACCCACTGTCCAGAGAGCCGGCCGCGGCATAGAAGCTCCGAGGGAGACCGGCAGGGACTCGTTGCCAGACGGGGGGCCCATCCTAGGGCGCAGTTTCTCCGCTCAGTCACCGACGTGGACAGGAAAGCGGGACACGCCAACACTTCTCGGGAACGTCTCTGGGCGAGGTACGACGGACGCACGGACGGACAGACGGAGGGGGTGGGGGGGGGTGGGGGAGGGGGAGGGGGAGCATTCTTGACCGCACGCCCGCACCCACCGACGCACGCACGCAGGCACGCACGCAGGCACGCAGGCACGCAGGCACGCAGGCACGCAAGCACGCAAGCACGCACTGACCGACCGACGCCGGGGTCCAGCCCTGGTGGATCCAGGGTGATTCGAGGGTGGGGATGGAATCGGCGTCCTAGGAAAAAAGTTAATTCATTATAGATATACAGAGAGAGATTACAAACGGATCGTGTCGTAGGAAATATTAGTGGCGAAAAAGAGGCGGAATCACTTGGTTTAGGAGGAATCGCATCCATGCTGCAGATGCGAATTCAGCCAGAAAAACGGGGAGCAAGAGAGAAACGACAGAGGGGAATCCGTCTTTCCAGAAACTGATCCCATTTCTTTGATTTTTAGGCTTGCTTCTAACCTTTTGTTACACATAGGGATGAATCCAGAGTCACGCGGGGGTCAGCAATCCTGACCTTTCTCAAAATCAGCTGCTTTCCCTCCAAGGAAGGTCTTAGGGGTTTTCCATCATCTTCTGGCCACGAGGCCTGCTGACATTTTATGATCCTTTGTTCTGATCCCCAAAACACTCACGTTTTCCAAGGGGTTTTTTTTGTGAAACCAGGCACCACCCTCCGGATAAAGTTGCATTCCTAAAGGGTGAGGGTGTCGTGAGTCCCGATCAAGAAAGGCACTGATGTCACTCAAGGTTCACAGGATTCATCTGAAAGGTTCATACTTATTTCTCCCCAGAGACACTGCTAGGCAAAGGACAAGGCAGTGTGTGTGTGGGTGGGGGGGTGCGAGAGAGGTGGGGGGCGGGGTATGTGTGGGGCCTCGGTGTGTGCGGGGCAGGCGGTGTGTGTGGCGTTGGCGGCGGGAGGGGTGGGTGTGTCTACGCATTAGGTGTGTGGGCAGAGACAGAGGAGATGGGGAGAGTCACAGCCAGGCCAAGGACAATGCAGTGTGTGTGTGTGTGGGGGGGGGGGGGGGCGGAGGCGGGGGAGGGGAGGAGTGTGCGGTGTGTGGTGTGTGCGGGCGGGGTGCGAACCGACTGGGTGAGTGTGTGTCTGGGATCGGGATGTGTGTGTGCACTGTGTGCAGGCGGGGTGTGTGTGCGGATCTGCGTGTGGTGGGTGGGGTGCCCCTGTGGGTGTGGGTGTGGGTGTCGGTGTGGCCGGTGTGTGTTTGGGGGGAGGTGGCGCAGAAACAGAGGCCCAGTGACACAGCTAGGCAAAGGACAAGACAGTGTGTGTGTGGGGTGGGGGGGGGGGGAAGGGGGCTTGCGGGAGGGGTGGGGGAGTGGGATGTGTACAGGGGCGTGGTGTGTGCGCTCGTCGCGTGGAATTTATGGGGACGGGGTGTGTGTGTGTAATTGTGGCGTTGGGGGCGGGGCTGGGTGCGTGTGGCCTCAGCATGTGGTGTGTGGGCAGAGACAGAGGCGAGGCGGAGAGTCACAGCCGGGCCAAGGACTAGGTAGTTGGGGGGGCCGGGGGGGGGGGGGGGAATCGGGGGAGTTTGTGGTGTGTGGCGTGTGCCGGCGGGCTGGGTGTGGGTGTGTCTGGGTACGGGATGTGTGGGTGCGCGGTGTGCAGGCCGAGTGTGTGCGCGGGTATGCGTGTGGTGTGTAGGGTGCCGCTGTGGGTGTGGGTGTGGGTGTGGGTGTGGCCTGTGGGTGCGAGGGGTGGTGGCGCAGAGACAGAGGACAAGAGACACTGCTAGGCAAAGGACAAGGCCGTGTGTGTGTGTGGGTGGGGGGGTGCGAGAGAGGTGGGGGCGGGGGTATGTGTGGGGCCTCGGTGTGTGCGGGGGTTGGGGTGTTTATGGGCAGGCGGTGTGTGTGGCGTTGGCGGCGGGAGGGGTGCGTGTGTCTACGCATTAGGTGTGTGGGCAGAGACAGAGGAGATGGGGAGAGTCACAGCCGGGCCAAGGACAATGCAGTGTGTGTGTGTGAGGGCGGAGGCGGGGGAGGGGAGGAGTGTGCGGTGTGTGGTGTGTGCGGGCGGGGTGCGAACCGGCTGGGTGAGTGTGTGTCTGGGATCGGGATGTGTGTGTGCACTGTGTGCAGGCGGGGTGTGTGTGCGGATCTGCGTGTGGTAGGTGGGGTGCCCCTGTGGGTGTGGGTGTGGGTGTCGGTGTGGCCGGTGTGTGTGTGGGGGGAGGTGGCGCAGAGACAGAGGCCCAGTGACACAGCTAGGCAAAGGACAAGGCAGTGTGTGTGGGGGGGGAGGGGGAAGGGGGCGTGCGGGAGGGGTGGGGGAGTGGGATGTGTACAGGGGCGTGGTGTGTGCAGTCGTCGCGGGGAATTTATGGACGGGGCGGGGGGTGTGTGTAATTGTGGCGTTGGGGGCGGGGCTGGGTGCGTGTGGCCTCAGCAAGTGGTGTGTGGGCAGAGACAGAGGCGAGGCGGAGAGTCACAGCCGGGCCAAGGACTAGGTAGTTGGGGGGGTGGGGGGGGGATTGGGGGAGTTTGTGGTGTGTGGCGTGTGCCAGCGGGCTGGGTGTGGGTGTGTCTGGGTTCGGAATGTGTGTGTGCACGGTGTGCAGGCGGGGGGTGTGTGTGCGGGTATGCGTGTGGTGTGTAGGGTGCCGCTGTGGGTGTGGGTGTGGGTGCGGGTGTGGCCTGTGGGTGCAAGGGGTGGTGGCGCAGAGACAGAGGACCAGAGACACTGCTAGGCAAAGGACAAGGCAGTGTGTGTGTGTGTGTGTATGGGGGAGCGGGGGGAGTGTGTGGTGTGTGGTGTGCGGTGTGTGGCCTGTGCGGGCCGGGTGCCTACGGGCTGGGGGTATGTGTGCGTGTGTGTGTGCGCGTGTGCGTGTGGCGGGGTGGGGAGGGGGGTGGGGGTGGTCCGGGATGCGTGTGTGCACGCGCTGGGTGCAGGCGGGGTGTGTGTGCGGATATGCGTGCGGTGTGTAGGGTGTTCCTGCGGGTGGTGCGGGCAGAGACAGAGGCAGAGAGTCGCAGCCAGGCAAAGGACGACGCAGTGGGTGTGTGGTATGGGCATGGTGTGGGGGATGGGGTGGGGTGGGGTCTGCGTGTGGTGTGTGTGGTGGGCGGGCAGAGACAGATCCAGTCAGGCAGAGGATCACGTGCACGGATGGATATCCCGCATCATCTGCTTGTGTTTTCTGAGCTCACTCAGCACCTCCGCGATCAAGACCACTCCCACGAAATGTGAGTCTGCCCCCACCAGCCAGCACTTGTCTTTGGCCAGGCAGACAGGGGAGTGTTCCGAGTTTGGGGGGGGGGGGGGGGGAGGGGGGGCGGGGTTGGCGACTCGCTGTCACCAGGCCAGCTTGGGTCCTCGCGTTCTGCCCCTGAACCTGACTGGAGCAAGTGGATCCGTGTGATCTGTCGTGGCTCTGTTTGAAATCCTTGGCGGGAGAAGGAAGATTTCCCCCCACGCCAGGGGAGACAAGCCCCCAGAAAGTCACCTCCCCGGGGTTCCAATAGCTGTTCTCCAAATCGATGAAGTTTCCCAAAGGAGATGTCCCGTCCCAAGCAGAAAAGCCCCAATGGCTCCCCATGGACCTCTGGCCCAAGGTGCCGCTCCCACACAGCCTCCTTCCACAGCCCCAGGGCATTCAAGAGTTCGCCGGCCCGGCCCGCTCCATCCGTGGTCCCCCCGCAGGGCCATCTGAAAAAGCGACCGACAGGCAGGTGGCGCCCGACAGCCAACCCACTGTCCAGAGAGCCGGCCTCGGCATAGAAGCTCCGAGGGAGACCGGCAGGGACTCGTTGCCAGACGGGGGGGCCCATCCTAGGGCGCAGTTTCTCCGCTCAGTCACCGACGTGGACAGGAAAGCGGGACACGCCAACACTTCTCGGGAACGTCTCTGGGCGAGGTACGACGGACGCACGGACGGACAGACGGAGGGGGTGGAGGGGGTGGGGGGGTGGGGGAGGGGGAAGGGGAGCCTTCTTGACCGCACGCCCGCACCCACCGACGCACGCACGCAGGCACGCACGCAGGCACGCAGGCACGCAGGCACGCACCGACCGACCGACGCCGGGGTCCAGCCCTGGTGGATCCAGGGTGATTCGAGGGTGGGGATGGAATCGGCGTCCTAGGAAAAAAGTTAATTCATTATAGATATACAGAGAGAGATTGCAAATGGATCGTGTCGTAGGAAATATTAGTGGCGAAAAAGAGGCGGAATCACTTGGTTTAGGAGGAATCGCATCCATGCTGCAGATGCGAATTCAGCCAGAAAAACGGGGAGCAAGAGAGAAACGACAGAGGGGAATCCGTCTTTCCAGAAACTGATCCCATTTCTTTGATTTTTAGGCTTGCTTCTAACCTTTTGTTACACATAGGGATGAATCCAGTGTCACGCGGGGGTCAGCAATCCTGACCTTTCTCAAAATCAGCTGCTTTCCCTCCAAGGAAGGTCTTAAGGGTTTTCCATCATCTTCTGGCCACGAGGCCTGCTGACATTTTATGATCCTTTGTTCTGATCCCCAAAGCACTCACGTTTTCCAAGGGGTTTTTTTGTGAAACCAGGCACCACCCTCCGGATAAAGTTGCATTCCTAAAGGGTGAGGGTGTCGTGAGTCCCGATCAAGAAAGGCACTGATGTCACTCAAGGTTCACAGGATTCATCTGAAAGGTTCATACTTATTTCTCCCCAGAGACACTGCTAGGCAAAGGACAAGGCAGTGTGTGAGTGCGGGGTAGGGTGGGGTGGGGTGGGGGGGTGGCGAGGGGGAGTGCGGGAGAGGTGGGGGAGCGGGATGTGTGCGCGGGCGTGTCGTGTGCCGTCGTCTCGGGGTGTTTATGGGCGGGGGGGGGGGGGTGTGGCGTTGGAAGCGGGGCTGGGTGCGTGTGGCCTCAGCGTGTGGTGTGTGGGCAGAGCGAGAGAAGAGGAGAGGTGGAGCATCACAGCCAGGCCAAGGACAACGCAGTGTGTGTGTGTATGGTTGAGGGGGGGGTAGTGTGTGGTGTGTGGCGTGTGCGGGCGGGGTGCGAACGGGCTGGGCGTGTGTGTGCCAGTATGCGTGCGGTGCGTAGGGTGCGCCTGTGGTTGTGGTGGAGGGGGTCGGCGCAGAGACACAGCTAGGCAAAGGACAAGGCAGTATGTGGGTGGGGGGGGGGGTGCGAGAGAGGTGGGGGGCGGGGTATGTGTGGGGCCTCGGTGTGTGCGGGGCAGGCGGTGTGTGTGGCGTTGGCGGCGGGAGGGGTGTGTGTGTCTACGCATTAGGTGTGTGGGCAGAGACAGAGGAGATGGGGAGAGTCACAGCCAGGCCAAGGACAATGCAGTGTGTGTGTGTGGGGGGGGCGGAGGCGGGGGAGGGGAGGAGTGTGCGGTGTGTGGTGTGTGCGGGCGGGGTGCGAACCGACTGGGTGAGTGTGTGTCTGGGATCGGGATGTGTGTGTGCACTGTGTGCAGGCGGGGTGTGTGTGCGGATCTGCGTGTGGTGGGTGGGGTGCCCCTGTGGGTGTGGGTGTGGGTGTCGGTGTGGCCGGTGTGTGTTTGGGGGGAGGTGGCGCAGAAACAGAGGCCCAGTGACACAGCTAGGCAAAGGACAAGGCAGTGTGTGTGTGGGGTGGGGGGGGGGGGGAAGGGGGCTTGCGGGAGGGGTGGGGGAGTGGGATGTGTACAGGGGCGTGGTGTGTGCGCTCGTCGCGTGGAATTTATGGGGAGGGGGTGTGTGTGTGTAATTGTGGCGTTGGGGGAGGGGCTGGGTGCGTGTGGCCTCAGCATGTGGTGTGTGGGCAGAGACAGAGGCGAGGCGGAGAGTCACAGCCGGGCCAAGGACTAGGTAGTTGGGGGGGCGGGGGGGGGGGGGAATTGGGGGAGTTTGTGGTGTGTGGCGTCTGCCGGCGGGCTGGGTGTGGGTGTGCCTGGGTACGGGATGTGTGGGTGCGCGGTGTGCAGGCCGAGTGTGTGCGCGGGTATGCGTGTGGTGTGTAGGGTGCCGCTGTGGGTGTGGGTGTGGGTGTGGGTGTGGCCTGTGGGTGCGAGGGGTGGTGGCGCAGAGACAGAGGACCAGAGACACTGCTAGGCAAAGGACAAGGCAGTGTGTGTGTGGGTGGGGGGGTGCGAGAGAGGTGGGGGGCGGGGTATGTGTGGGGCCTCGGTGTGTGCGGGGGTTGGGGTGTTTATGGGCAGGCGGTGTGTGTGGCGTTGGCGGCGGGAGGGGTGCGTGTGTCTACGCATTAGGTGTGTGGGCAGAGACAGAGGAGATGGGGAGAGTCACAGCCGGGCCAAGGACAATGCAGTGTGTGTGTGTGAGGGCGGAGGCGGGGGAGGGGTGGAGTGTGCGGTGTGTGGTGTGTGCGGGCGGGGTGCGAACCGGCTGGGTGAGTGTGTGTCTGGGATCGGGATGTGTGTGTGCACTGTGTGCAGGCGGGGTGTGTGTGTGGATCTGCGTGTGGTAGGTGGGGTGCCCCTGTGGGTGTGGGTGTGGGTGTCGGTGTGGCCGGTGTGTGTGGGGGGGGGAGGTGGCGCAGAGACAGAGGCCCAGTGACACAGCTAGGCAAAGGACAAGGCAGTGTGTGTGGGGGGGGAGGGGGAAGGGGGCGTGCGGGAGGGGTGGGGGAGTGGGATGTGTACAGGGGCGTGGTGTGTGCAGTCGTCGCGGGGAATTTATGGGCGGGGCGGGTGGGTGTGTGTAATTGTGGCGTTGGGGGCGGGGCTGGGTGCGTGTGGCCTCAGCATGTGGTGTGTGGGCAGAGACAGAGGCGAGGCGGAGAGTCACAGCCGGGCCAAGGACTAGGTAGTTGGGGGGGCCGGGGGGAATTGGGGGAGTTTGTGGTGTGTGGTGTGTGGCGTGTGCCGGCGGGCTGGGTGTGGGTGTGTCTGGGTACGGGATGTGTGGGTGTACGGTGTGCAGGCGGGGTGTGTGTGCGGGTATGCGTGTGGTGTGTAGGGTGCCGCTGTGGGTGTGGGTGTGGGTGTGGGTGTGGGTGTGGCCTGTGGGTGCGAGGGGTGGTGGCGCAGAGACAGAGGACCAGAGACACTGCTAGGCAAAGGACAAGGCCGTGTGTGGGGTGGGGGGGGGGGGTGGCGAGGGGTCGTGCGGGAGGGGTGGGGGGCGGGATGTGTGCACGGGCCTGTTGTGTTCCCTCGTCTCGGGGTGTTTATGGGCGGGGGGTGGGTGTGGCGGAGGCGGGGCTGGGTGCGTGTGGCCTCCCTCAGCATGTGGTGTGTGGGCAGAGACAGAGGCGAGGCGGAGAGTCACAGTCCGGCCAAGGACAACGTTGTTGGGGGGGGGGGGGGAGTGTGTGGTGTGTGGTGTGTGGCGTGTGCGGGCGGGGTGGGTGTGTGTGGCCTCAGCATGTGGTGTGTGGGCAGAGACAGAGGCGAGGCGGAGAGTCACAGCCGGGCCAAGGACAACGTAGTGGGGGGGGCTGGGGGGGGGATTGGGGGAGTTTGTGGTGTGTGGTGTGTGGCGGCGGGCTGGGTGTGGGTGTGTCTGGGTACGGGATGTGT
>NC_091070.1:221427500-221460000 GCF_032405125.1 Capricornis sumatraensis | reverse complement strand
GGACGCGAGTCGGCCGCCGGGGCCCGCCGCGGGATCTCACCGCCACAGGCCCTCCCGGCACAGGGGCGGTCCCGCGGCACCACCCGGGGACGACCGACTGGCGCCCCCACCCTCGCGGGGCTCACGCCCACCACCACCGCCACCCCCAGAGCCGCAGCCGGCCCGGGGAGAACACTCTCCCGCCGCACACCGGCGGCCCCCCCACGGCCCTGACACGCGCGGGGCCCCCCGCCCCGCCCCCCTCGCTCAGGGCTCCGAGGGCACTGCTCCGCCCGGGGTCGCCACCGGCCCGGCGGAGGCCGGGGGACGACACCCACGTGAGGCGAGGCGAGGCCGGCTCGGGCCCAGACGAGGGGACGGGAACGCGGGCGGTCGCACGCGCCGGACGAGGAGAGGCGAGGCCGGCGGCGGCGGGGAGGGGCCGGCGAGCACGCACGGCAGGGGCCGCGGGACAGGGACGTGGGCGCCGTCCGGGAACCGGAGGAAAAGGACCGGGCACGCGGCCGGGCCCCCAGGAACACCAGCGCGGGATCCCACCGCCACCCGCACGCGAGGGCGGTCCCGCGACGCCTGGGGCGCCGGCCGGCCCCGGCCATCCCCGGAGCGTGGCCCACGACCCGGCCCCGCCGCCAGGGCCGGCGAGCCGTCCACCCGTCTTCCGCCATCCACACGCGACAGATCCGTCTCCCATCTGAGTCTGACCCCCGAGGCTCGACATCCCGGGGACAACGCTCTCGAGCGAGGCGGCCCAGACCGTGACCGCACGCCGCCACCAGCTGCGGCTCGGGGGGCGAGGGCGGGCGTGACGGGCTCCCCCTCACCACCAGCTGCGGGGCCGGGGAGGCCGAGGCCGACCGGGCGTCGCGCCCCGACACAGCCCCCCCCTTCCCCCAGGGCTCACACCACGGGGGGCCGGCCGCACGCACACGGCCCCCCACCTGCCGGACGCCCGGCGGGGCCCAGCGGGACCCTCCCCCGACTCGGAGGGGGGAGGCGCGGGCCGCGGTAGGCAACGAGCGGCACACGGCCCCACCGCGGGGCCGGGGGAGTTCTGCTCTGCCCACGTGCTCTGGCAGTCGCCACGGTGGCCACTGCGCACTCGGGAGGGGCAGCGGCTGGGGGGTCCGGTACCCCAAGGCTCCCTCTCGGATCGCTAGAGAAGGCGTTCTCCCCGAGGGCGCGCCGTCCCTCACCCGGACCGTGTCGCCTTCGGGCCCACGGAGGCGCTCCACGAGCCACCAGTCCTCAGCTGGGTGGGAGGGGCCTGCGGTACAGGGGAGCGGACCACCACACAGGAGCGTGTGCGCGGTCAGGGCCAGAGCGGAGCCCGCGTCCCGCCCCCTGCAAGGCCTCATCCGCCAAGGCCTCCGCGACGAGGGGAACAGGCACGCCTCTCCCTACCGCCTCGACCCCCCCCCCCAGAGAGAGCCACTCACGGGACACACACGCCACCGTGGCGGGGACCCGAGGGGGACACCGGGTTAAGGGAAACGACACCACCACTCGGCCTCAGGCACCTGAGGGACGACCTGGAGCGCTCCAGGGGCACCACCGAGGGTCACACGAGGCACGCTCACACACCCGCGTGGGGTGCGCAGCGCGGCGTCGGCGGCGGCACAGCCCTCCCCGCCACAGGGAGGGCCGCTCGCCGGGCACACGCCGAGAAGGCGAAGCGAGAGCAACCTGCTGTGTCAGAAGACCAACGGCCCCCACTGACTCCCCGAGGCAAAGGAGACCGAAGATCAGGGCCAGAAGCCACACCCAACCCCTGCCTTCCTCACCCTCCCTGATGGGCAGCGAGGGGTGAGAAGACAAGCGAGGGGCCCCGCGGACAGACCGAGAAGAGCAGACGCGTTCACTGGGAACGCCCGTCCCTCGTCTGGCACGGCTTAGGCTCGGCCCGGGAGAACACGACCACACCACATCGATCTGTTGAGCCAAGGTGGAGCGGGGGGGGAGGCACGGTGAGGACAGTCACCAGAGGGGCCCGCTTTAAGCCTCGCCGGCAACCTCCGCCCCCCCCACCTCGCCTCAGGCGAGAGCGGCCGACGACCCCCAAGAGGAGAACGCCTGACACGTGGCACGGAGCCCACAGGGCGGGGGTCGCCCCAGCCGCAACCAGGTGCCCACAGCGGGGGCGAGGGATGCACAGGGTAGAAGACCCACGCGCCACCTCGCCCCGCCACCCTCGGGTCGCCCAGAGACCGGAGGTGGCACCAAGGGTCGGGTCAGCCAGACGACACCACACAGGAGCCGGCGCACAGGCCCAGGCGGGCGGCTCCAGCGGCAAGGGCCGAACCGGGCACCAGCTGGCGGCCCAGAAGCCCAGAGCCCCGCGTGCGTCCAGAGACCCACAGTCCTCGGTGGCAGACACCAAAGGAGACCGTGTCAGCACTTACCTGGTGGCAAAAAAGGCCTATTAAGGGCGACGAAATGACAGCAGCTGACAGCGGAGCACATCGACGACGCGCAGGGAGGGCCCCCGGAACCTTGTCCCGGCCACCTGTCCCCAACGCTGCCCCATAAACACCAGGCCCCGAGCTCTCTTGGGGGGGGGGGGGTCATCTGGTCGACCGGGAGGGGGGAGGGGGCGCGTGGTGGCCAAAGCGGGGGCGCGGGCACCAAGGGGGGGCGGGGGGGAAGCTGGCCGAGGACGCCCTCCCCGCCTCGTCCACGCGGGCAGGGGTACCGGTCCGTCCGAGTCTCCGAACGGGGATTTGGCTTCGATGTGCAAAAGGAAAAGAGAAGACAGAACCGTCAGCGAGGCGCTTCCCACGAGACGAGCGGGCCCCGACCAGGGACCGCGCCCGGGGCCCGGACCGTCCTAGACGGGGCACCCAGGACGGCCCGAGCCGGCCCCCACCTCCCGACTGGGATTCAGGGAGCCGGAGAGGGGGGAGCCAAAGTCGCGTCCGACGACCGAGACCCACGAGGGCACGCCGAAGGGTCGAGCGCGCCCTCCCCGGCCACCCGCGGAAGCAGGGTCCGGTCCATCCACGTCTCCGGACCCGTCAGGACTCTGACAAAGAAAAAGCATGTGTGCCGGGAGACGCCTCGGGCGACCGGACCCCACGGGGGGACCGCACACGCGCCTCCCCCGGTCAACCCTCGGGTTCCCCCACCTCCGGAGTGCCACGCGGAAAACACCTCGGGCAGAAAGGACCCGAGGGCCCGGACCCTGGCGCGCCCTCCGGCGACCTCCAAGCCACCGTCTGGGCCGGTCCCCACCTCCGGAGCGGGGCCGAGGGCGAAGCAAACGCTCCTGAGGGCGAAGCAAACGCTCCTGAGGGCGAAGCAAACGCTCCTGAGGGCGGCCCAGGAGGCGTCCGGACCGCCGAGCCCGAGTCCAGGCGCTCCGGGCAGGGAAGACCCTCTCCCCGCCCACCGCGGCGGCCCGGCCCAGGCAGGGTCCGGGCGGTCCGTCCCCGTGGCCGCAGGGGCACGGGGAGATGCTGGTCGACCCGGTCAGGCCGCCCCGCGAGCCGGCTCCGGGGCGCCGCGACGGTCACCCTCCTCAGAAACCTAGAGAACCAATCTCCGGCGACAGCGGGACTGTCCCTAGGCCTCGGCGCCACCGGGACTGTCGCCGCCAGCGTCGCCGGTGTCTGAGAGCTCTGCCTCGGGCCCAGAGGCTGAGTCACAATCCTCCTGAAAGGCCTCGCCGAAGCTCCAGAGGGGAGGGACAATATACAAGCGGCCGCCAGGTGGCTCCCGACAAGCGACTCGAACGTCCCGAGGACGGGTCGCTGTCGCCGGCCGCCGGGGACGCCACCGCGCCGGCCGCCCAGACGCCCGAGCTCGGCCCGGAGCCTCCGCCGCCGAGCGACGCGACGCGACGCGACCCCGGCCGCAGAGGAAGGGAGAGACGCTGGGAAGGATCTCCTCAGGAGGCTGCCACGAAGGAGACTCACTCCCCCACGCGACTCCGGGGTGCTGGGGGGGACATTCCACGGAGACGCCGGCGGGCGGTGGGGGCTCGGGGCGGGGTCGGCGGAGAGAGGGGCACCAGCGGCATCGCAGACTCCCCCGGCCCCCCTCCCCCGAAAGAGAGAGGGAGGGAGGGAGGGAGGGAGGGAGGGGCCGGCAAAGCGAAACCAGGCGAGCGCTGCTCGGAGAACAAAGCAGGACTTTGGAAAGCAGACACAGACACGCGAGCCCAGGAGCAAGAAAGGAAAAGGAGGAGACACACTCGGAACCCCCAACAAGAGAAGGCACCACTCAACCTGGGTGGAGACCGTGACAAAGTCCGAAGACAACACACCCAAGCACGCGCCGGTGGGTGGGGAAAGTGCACCTGAGGTCAGGAGAACATGGATTTCAAAGTCACTGAACTGGCCACAAACACCAGAACGGCAGGCGGGCGGGAGGGCGGGCGGGAGGTCTGGGGTGGCAGGGCTGCGGGGGTGGGGGTTGGGAGGGGCGGGGCGGGGGGGCCTGGGGTGCGGGGGCGGGGGGGGGGCGGCTGAGGGGCGTGGAGGTGAGGAGGACCGGACCGAGTCGATAGGGATCCACTAAATAAACCCCGTGTTCCATGACAACAGCCAGTTACATGAATACATAACTTTTTGAAGCAGATCAGAAAGGAAATGAAACAGAACCACCAGGCAGGAAAGTCAAGTCATAGAACTGCTCCGGCTGCTTAAAAGTCAGAGAGAGGGAGAGGGAGAGGGGGAGGGGGAGGGAGAGGGGGAGGGGGAGGGAGGGGGAGGGGGAGGGGGAGGGGAGGGGGAGGGGGAGCGAGAACGCAGACACATGCGCATATACGCGTGTCCATATGTATACGCACGCGTATTCGCGTCTATATATACGCGCACACGTGGGTATAAACAAACACGTTCAAAGGGCATGCTCACATACACGCATGGGTCTGTGTGCGCACGTGTATGCCTAGGCGTTTCTACTGTGCGTGTATGCTTGCGTGTATATACGTAGACACAGGCATATAGACACAGACGTCCACGGAGATACACAGGCACGAATACACATGCTCATATGTGCAGATACGTCGGTATCCATAAACACATACATATACGGGGAAAGCGCAAGCATATTGCAAAAGGGGCTTTTCTGTCCAAAACGGATCAAGGCGTCAGACAACTCAGCCTCCAAAAGGGAAACGACCCCCGATGAGCGAAGTGGGCAGGCAGGGGGCCCGAGCAGACACCTTCCTCCCAAAGAAAGGGAGAACAGACAGACACCCAGAAGCACAAGGTAGAAAACACATCAGCGGCAGGGCTGGGCTGGGCTGGGCTGGGTCTGCCGGGGGTGGGGGCGGGCTCGCGGAAGCACCCCGGGGCGTTTATCTGGACAAGGATCCTTCTCCTTCGGAGGGGAAAGGCCCAGGGGCTGGAATCGCAATCGCGACAGCAAGTTCGAACCACGAGAAGACAGTGGCTCCTGATCGGTCGAACGCGTCTTTGCTGCCGCTGAGGAACATGTGGGCGGACTCAGAGAGATCACATCTCATCCCCTGGGGCCTCCCAGAGAGAGAAACCACATCCCTAGGGGAAAGAGTCCTGCGATTCCCTCGGAACACTCCACCAAAGAGTCCCCCTTCGACCCAACCCAGCCACTCCACGGAGTGCCCACGGAGGGGACAGAGAAGATACGGACATGTGTATGTGTGGGATCGACCCCCATACCTAGGTAGACATCCGTACACACAGAAGGAGAGAGCTCTCTGTCTGTGTGCCTACGCCTGTATCTATTCACACACACACACACACACACACACACACACACACACACACACACACACACACACACACACAGAGGAATGGGACTCAACCACCAGAAGGGAATGAAATCTCACAGTCTGCAGGAACTTGGAGAGACCTTTAGAGGGGATGATGCTCAAGGAAATACCTCAGAGCCGTCGTTTCCACGCAGTACCTACCAAACGATACACCGTGAACACAACAGAACCAAAGAGAAACAGGCTCCTAAGATACCACCACGGAGCACATGAGGGGTGGCCCGAGGAGGGAGCGGGGGACACGGTGGCGGGGGGGGGGGGGGGGGAGAGAACGAGTGAACGAGCGCCACCGGTGAGGGAGACAGATGAAGCGGTGCCACCTCCCACTTAGGAAATCCATGAGTCACGGGCACGTCACGACACCAGATGTCATCTGCCGTGACACCAGGTGGTGACGGACGGTCCCTCACTAGACGTATCCTGGCGATCGCTGTGTCAGGCGCTACACTCGAAGCCATCGTCGGTACAGCTGAAAAGGAACGGGGGAACAGAACACGAAGAAAAAAAAAAAAAAAAAGGAAAGGAAGCAGGACGGGAGGAAGGAAAGAAGGCGAAAGGAAACGTTGGCAGTCAGTCAGAGGTCCGTTTGAGAAGAGTGGGACCTGCGTGTGTGTGGAGCGGCGGGGAGTGGGGAGGCGGGGAGAGAAACTAGGGTGAGTAGGAGGACGGGGAGCAGGAGGAGGAGAAAGAAAAGGACCGATGGCCTCGAGGGGGAGGGGGAGATCAAGGATCCAAGGAGTGGACAGGACGGTCAGGTGAGTGCCATAGGGAAAGGAAACGAAGCCAACCCACGAACACCCTCCCCACGGTGGTTGCGTTCAGTCCAAGATCAAGATGTGGGTAGCACGGTGTCCTCCAGCGCACGGGGACGCACAGGCCTGCCTTGGCGTGGGAGTTCAGGATCAGCCTGAACGCTGAAGCCGTTCTGTTCATCCACGGCTGGCACGTACCATGGTCCCACGACATTCACACATCCTAGCAAACCATCGAAAGACTCTCACTCACTCGCCATGAAACACGTAGAGAACAGAAAAGGAGGGACCCGATGGTGGCTGGCTGGCTGGCTGGCTGGCTGGCTGGCTGGATGACCATGAGAGTCTGAGGATGGAACCCATGGACAGAAAAGCATCCGATTCCCTTGGGTCAAGAATCGGTCTCGCCTTCTGTGCCTGGTGTCCTTCCTACGTCTGGAGGATTCCCTCCCCCACCCCCCCCCCCCACCCCGCTCCCAGCTCGAAGGTGCTCTCAAGGTCCCCGCCGGAACGCTCTCTTCGGAGCGCCCGTCTGAAGGGGAACGTTCTCTTCCACGTCCCCGCCCTGAGACCGCTTCAGCCTGGCCCGCCCCTCCACCCCCGCCTGCCTCTCTCCCTCCTGCTCCTCCTCCTCCTCCTCGGAACTCCTGAGCGCTCCTCGCCCCGGCCTCTCACCCCACACGGTGGCGGTGTTGGCCTAGGTGTGCTCAGGCGCCTCCTCCCCGCATCCCAGGGGACTGCCGCTGTCTCTCGACTGCGTCGTCCTGGGACCATGTGTTTCCCGGCCTTTTCTGCGGGTGGGGGAGACCCGGACGGGCCGGGGCCAGGCGGGGGTGTGGGGGGAGCCTGCATGCGGGGGGAAGGGTGGGGGCAGAGAGGAGGAGGAGGGGGAGGAGGGACGACACGACTCCCCAGTGCCAGTGTGTGCCTGTGGCCCGGGAAACAGAGGACGCACCGGGCTGGCTCCGAAAAGGGGATCGGTCCCGAGATCGGGCACGTTTGTTCTTTGCAGAGGCCCTGCAGGTCGAACAGGCAGGGGCAAGGATTGGGCTTCCCGCACGGAGAACTGTTCACCCATCGTGGAAACAGGCGTCTGTCACACCGGGGCTTCGGCTCTCGGTGCGATGTCCACGAGCCGTAGCCACTGAAACGTGCGCGCGCTGGAGCCGGCGCCGTGCAGAGGGCGATCTCATCCGGCTCCTCGTGTCCTTCCAGTGAGTAGGCCCGGATCTCGGGGAGAACAGAAATCCAGAGAGCTGCATGAACCTGACCGTCACGCTTTCAGAAGCCAAGGGAACCAGAAATGAGGTTCACTCGCGTGTGGGTCTGTCTCTCCACGGGACGAATCCTCTCTGTGAGCAGATGAGGGTTCCGGGGGCCCCGTGGAGCAGAGAGGATAGACCGTTCCCTCAGGCCCCCTGCTCCTCCCATGCACGCGCACGCTCCCCAACGGTCGGTCCTAGGAACAGCCTGCCCCAGAGGAGCGTGCTGGCCACCACCCACCTCCACGGAGACGGAGACGGCAGTGTCCGTCCGCGTCAGTCATCCTCGTCCAGAGTCCCCGGGCTGCGTGCCCTCGCCTTCACGCCTGGCGCCGTCCGTTCTGTAGGTTTGTGTCGAACCTGCCCGGAGCCCTGTGCCATCGTCCCGGATCAGGGGTTCGGTGGAAAACACCCCGTCCCCCCGCCTCATCGGCAGGTGGATCCTTCACCACTGGGCCACCAGGCAGGGAAGTCCCTTCACAGCCTTCTAAAAGCATCTACCCTGAAACATTCCATGTCGTCCTCCAAAATCACTGGACCATCACGACTGAAATGAAGGAAACTATGTGAGTTCAAGAATGTCTTCACTCCTCAGTGCTTCTTGCTTTAGAACCACGAAGGCATCTCTCTCTCTCTCTCTCTCTCTCTCTCTCTCTCTCTCTCACACACACACACACACACACACACACACACACACACACACAGGGGGCTCATCGTCCAAAAGAAACCAACTGTTGTGTTTAATCCATCCCCTTTGTTGTGGCCGTTGTGCCATCGCTAGTCAAAGAAGCTGATCTCATGTGGAATCCGATGTCTTCTCTAGGACACTTCAAGAAGCAGCAAGAGTGCCGGTTTGTGAGAAACGAAGGTCAACCCGTCACGATGCGATCCCTTTTCCTGGCCTGATCGTTCAGAAACTCTCCCATCCCAAGCGGGGGACGTCAGGATATCCATCTTGAGTTTGGGACTGGGGCTTCCCCGGCGGCTCCGTAGGAAACCATCCCGTGCCCGCGCAGGAAACACGGGTTTCATCCCCGGCCCGGGAAGATCCCACGTGCTACAGAGCCACGAAGCCCATAGGCCTCGCCGATGGAATCTGTGCTCTCGATCCTGGCCGCTGCGAGCGCTGAGCCCACACCCAGCAGCCACTGAAGCCCACGTGCCCCAGAGCCCACGCTCCCCAAGAGGAACCACAGCCACGAGAAGCCCAGACACACAAGCGCAGAGCGGCCCCCTCCTCCACGGAGAGAGAACGGCTCGCACGGCAGTGAAGGCGCAGCACACCCCCACAGACATCAAAGACATCCCGTGATTCGAAAGCAAGACGGGCTCTGGGATGGGATGCCGTCGGCCAAGACCTCGTCCTATCCCTCGGGAAGCTCGCTGACTCTGAGGTAGAGGAGATCAAGAGACCGCCGCTCACCGTGCCATCGGAAGTGTGGGAAGCTCTCCCTACAGTGCTGAGAGCCCAGTGGAGACGTGACCCGTGGGGACCGTGAGCGTGCCTGTTCTCGTGAAGAAGTCCTTCCCAGTCCGGGCTCTGGAGATCGGCCTGCAGACAGTGGACGGCCATCCCTCTCGGCTCCCTGCAGGCCCACGGGTCCGGGCGTGCTGTGCCCCCAGCATCTGCTCGCATCTTCTGGGCCCGTCTCCCCCATGGTGCTCCACTCGCTTTGAATCCTTCTCCCCTCTCGTCTGACATGTTTTCTTTCCTGTTCGACTCTTTCCGGCTCCCCAGGCACCACTTCGCATCGTTCTTCTCTTCTCATCGCACTCGTCTCGTGGAAAGAATTCCACGTATCTCTGCCCTGTGCCCCAAGGAGTCTGTCATCGCTCCATTCATCTGGGGATGGACTGGCACGCAGGCAACCCCGGCCCACGAAAACCGTGGTTCCGTGTGGATGGAACGACTCGCCGACGACCGCAGGGGGCTTGTGGACGTGGACGGCTGGCACCGGGGAGTCGTCCTGCGGACACACCCTCGGGCACCATCGCGTTCGCGGGAGCGTTTGGGTTGCCGTCGTGGTCGCCGCCGTATTCCCTAAGACGTGTGCGGTCGCACTGGATTCCGACGGCGTCTATTGGAAAAGAATGGATCCTTCCCCGGATCCCCTCCGAAGGACTTCGAAAAGAGTCGTGGTCGAGACATGATCGATCTTTCCAACACTCTCACTTCTGGGTAGACATCTAAAGAAAAGAGACACAGAATCTAAATCTCAGAGAGACATCTGCACTCCCATGTCCACGGCAGCATCAGTCACACGGGTCAAGAGAGGGAAACAGCCCGAGTGTCCATCAAGGGAAGAAGAGGGAAAGAAGACACACGATCCAGATAGAGATCGATCGATAGGTAGACATAGATGTCCCACGGAGCCACAGGAACGAACACATTCTTATCTGGTGATAGCATGGATGTGACTTAGGGCGTGATGCCAAATGAATAAGTCAGGTAGAGAAAGAAAAAGACTTTCTCGTGCCACTTACATGCCATGGATGGCCATCAAAAAAAAAGAAAGAAAGAAAGAAAGAAAGAAAGAAAACGATCATCACAGAGCGGCTGGGGGAGGGAGAAATGGGAAGATATTGCATTGATGTAAGGGGGAAAGAAAAAAAAAAACCGACTTCACGGATAAGGTACATCTGTACTGTACACGTCACAACGAGCACGGTGATTCTAATGAACAGCATTATTATGATCGTATGATACTATTCGGAGAAGGCCATGGCACCTCTCTGCAGTCCTCTTGCCCGGAAAATCCCATGGACCGGAGGAGCCTGGTGGGCCGCAGTCCACGGGGTCGCTAACAGTCGGACACGACTGAGCGACTTCCCTTCCACTTTTCACTTTCACGCCTTGGAGAAGGACATGGCAACCCACTGCAGGGTTCTTGCCTGGAGAATCCCAGGGACGGGGGTGCCCGGTGGGCTACCGTCCGTGGGGTCGCACAGATTCGGACACGACTGAAGCGACGCAGCAGCAGCAGCAGCAGCAGCAGCAGCAGCAGCAGCATGATCATCTGAGAAAGTTGCCATGACAGTGGACATGAATCACTCTCCTCCCGTCCAATGGCAGAAGGAAATGGCCACCCACTCTAGGATTCTTGCCTGGAACTGTCCACGGATGGAGGAGCCTGGTAGGCTACAGTCCGTGGGGTCGCAAAGAGTCGAACACGACCGAGTGACTTCACTTTCTTTCACATCCAGTCATGATCTGTATGGGTTGTGAGAAAGCTATGAGCTACCACTTGGGTGGTCATTATTCTTCTGCAACATACAGGTGCCTCTTGTCCCCATTCTGTACACATGAGAACGGAGGATGTCATATGTCCTTCACGGAGGAAATGATATTTCAATACACCTGGAAATTAAACACATAAAATCACCTAGTTGTCTTGTCTTTCCATGAAGAGTCAGTATCGGCTGCGCTAAAAAAAAAAAAAAAAAAAAAAAAACAGAAAAAAGAAAAGAAAGAAAGAAAGAAAAAGAAAGCTTTCTTTGGGGGTCTTCGATATGGCCATGCAGGGACACAGGTTTGAATAAAAACCGGGGGAACGTTCCCCAGGAAAGAGTCGGGGGCTTAGAAAGCTGAAGCTCCGTGAGGTTGTAAAGCGACCCGAGAGCAATGAGGATGGACTGTCACGCAAACAAGGGACCGTCTCTTCTTCCAGGGTCCATAGACGGTCACCAGTGAGGCAGGGAAAGGGGAGGGTGTGTGGGATAGGGGTCTTGAATGTCGGGAACACTGTTTCGAGGATCCGGAGGCCTCTGTTCCCCAGGAGGTGCTCCGAGTTTCCAGACTGAGACACAGACCTCTTCCTCCATGGCCCGCCCCTTCTCTATTTTGGGGCCCTCTCTTGGCGATGCTGACTCCACTTTGATTTTCCTGTCACATGTCATCCCCTTTTGCATTCAAAGATACCATTCCATCATGGGAACAAGAGACCTGGTTTATCTTTTTAGAGAGGATTCGAATGAGACAGGATCACTATCCGTGGCGTGGTTTCGGGCACGAACGACCCACACGGGGATCCATGCCACATCTCTCTTTGCCATAGAGAAAGGCTGTGTATGGCAAATGATGCCACGGGATCGGCGAGTTCCTCGGGCTCAGCACTCTCTCGACTTGGCTGCGGTTTTGGTTTTGTTCCCTTCCGTGTTTGCTCGCTTGCTGACCCGCACGTTCTCTCCGGATAGGGCAGCCCATCGAAGCGGAAACACAATCCAGTCTGTGTGGATCCTATTCACGCATCCGATGGGGAGATCAACGACCTCTACGTGGATCCATACACATGGCCGTGTTGGGTTCAGGAGGACCCTTTGGTGTTTTCTGGGTGCGCCCTTTGTTGTCCATGAGCTCACGTGCCTTTCGGGGACATGGCTGATGGAGACGGACACCAAGCAGCAGGGCAGCGAGCTGGCATCTCGGCCTAGAGCGGTTTCCCAAATGACATCTCAGAACCAGGGCTGAGACAGCCATCCCTCCCCGGGCCCCCCTCGTCGCCAGGGAGGGGTGGGGTGGGGTGGGGGTGGGGGGTGTGAGGTTGGGGAGATGGGGGTGGGAGCCGGGTCCGGGTGCGCGCACGCACGCGCCTGTGTGTGTGAGGGGGGGGGGGGGGGGGGGCGGGGCGGGGAAGAGACGGGACTGGGCTCGGGGTTGGGGGTGCCCGAGGTGAGGGGACCGTCCCGGTCCCCCTGAGACGTGAAGGCAGGTTCTGTCCCGCTGAGAACTCCCTGCCTTCAGGGGCGCGCGAGGGGAGCAGGTTTCTCTCCAATCCATTTAGTAAACGGTTTTGAAACAGTTTCCAGACAAAAAGTATCACACAGTTATACACAACATGTCTACTTGTACTTGCCGGGGCCAGCGTGAGGAACTCCGCCCATGGCAAAGGTCACGAGGAAGGAGGCTTGGCACACGCAAAGGCGTGATCAGGCCTCCGGAAACCCCCCGTTCCCGAGCCTCTACCCCCAAAGCCAGAGTCTACCTAGAAAGGACGCGTCTCGTGGGTTGGTTAGGAATGACGTGGGTGAAGGGTTTTTCACGTGTCGGGCCAATCATGACGGCTCATCCCCGGCCCTGGGTGTGACGAGGGCGTCTCAGGTCAAACCTCTCTGCTGACAGACCAGCTCGCGTGACAGGGTCATCCGCACTCCCGCCACGACGCACACGAGTGTCGACGACCTCTCCACCGTAAACAGCACAGAGAGTCTGGGAGTCTTTGGAGAGTCTTCGTGAGCACAGGGCTTTTCTCACGGTGGTCGAGTCCACGATTGCCGCCAGGCCTCCATATCCTTAGGCACCTGGGAATCTATGAATCCGTGTCGTTGGAATATAGAAAAGGACATAGAGTCGTTTGGAAGGGGAGCAATACTGGACTCTGTGAGTCCATGAATGTTCTCTTTTGGAATAGATTCCCTGTCCTTTGGGATCCAGCCCTGTGTCCTTGCTATGTAAACATGTCACTCGATCACTCTCTTAAGCCTAAAGAGACCTTCAGGGCACCATGGGGGAAAGGGATTTCATGTGTTGGGCTGATGGTTGCTGCTACATCTCCATGTTCCCTGCCCTTAGAGTGAATCTAACTAGCATAGAGGAGACATAAGGATTCACCTTTCAGAGGAATCATGTGACCTTTGGGTTCAACCCATTCCTTTCTTGATTGGAACTCACGACACCCTCACCCTACAGGCATGTACCTTTATCTGGAGGGTGGTGCCTGGTTTAAGAAAAAAACACCCTTGGAACACAGAAGTGTTTTGGGGATCAGAAAGAAAGGATCATCACATGTCAGCAGGCCTCACGGCCAGAAGATGATGTCATATCCCTGAGACCCCCTTTTTTTTTTTTTTTTTTTTTCGTACATTTATGTGAAGCACCTGATTTTGAGAAAGGTCGGGACTCCTGGCCCCCACGTGACTCTGTAGTCATCCCTATATGTCACCAAAGGTAGAGAGGCAAACCCAACACGAAAGAAATCGGATCCGTCTCCGGAAAGACCGATACCCCCATGTCGCTTCTTTCTTGCTCCCCGTTTCTCTGGCTGAATTCCAAGTTAATTCAGCCTCTTTTCCTCCACTCATTTTCCTACGACACTATCCGTTTCTAATCTCTCTATATCTCTGTCATGAAATACGTGTTTATCCAAGGACGCCAACACCGTCCCCACCTTCGAATTCCCTGGATCCAACGGGGCTGGACCCGGGCAGGAGGCGGCGTGTGGTGGTGTGTCTGGGGCATGCGCAGGTGGTGCCGCGTGGGTGTATGTGTGTGTGGGGGGAGGGGTAATGTGTGTGGTGTGTGTATAGGTTCCACGTGAGGCCGAGTGTGTGTCGGGTGGGCACCATGGGTGTGTGCGTGTGGGATGCGCCTGTGGGTGTGGGCGTGGCCGGAAGGGGGTGGGGCGTGCAGAGACAGTGGCCCAGAGACACAGCCAGGCAAAGGACAACGCAGTGTGTGTGTGTGTAGGGGGTAGGGGGGAGTGTGTGGTATGTGCCCTGTGCGAGCGGGGTGTGAACGGGCTGCGTGTGTGTGTGTATGTGTCTGGGGTCGGGATGTGTGTGTGCGCAGCGTGCAGGCGGGGTGTGTGTGCGGGTATGCGTGTGGCGTGTAGGGTGCCGCTGTGGGTGTGGGTGTGGGTGTGGCCTGTGGGTCTGAGGGGCGGTGGCGCAGAGACAGAGGCCCAGAGACACAGCTAGGCAAAGGACAACGCAGTGGGGGGGGAGGGGGGGGGCTCGTGAGGCGGCTTGCAGGAGGGGTGGGGGGTGGGATGTGTGCTCGGGCATGTTGTGTGCGATCGTCGCGGGGTGTTTATGGGCGGGGGGGTGGGTGTGGCGTTGGAAGCGGGGCTGGGTGTGTGTGGCCTCAGCGTGTGGTGTGTGGGCAGAGCCAGAGAAGAGGAGAGGTGGAGCATCACAGCCAGGCCAAGGACAACGCAGTGTGTGTGTGTGTGTGTGTGTCTGGGTTCGGGATGTGTGTGTGTGCTGTGCGTACGCGGGGTGTGTGTGCGGGTATGCGTGTGGCGTGTAGGGTGCACCTGTGGTTGTGGGTGTCCCGGGGAGGGGCGGCGTGGCACAGAGACACAGCTAGGCAAAGGACGGTGCAGTGTGTCTGTGTGTGTGTGTGGGGGGGGGGGGTGCGGGAGAGGTGGGGGTGCGGGGTATGTGTCGGGGCATGGTGTGTGCGGGGGTGGGGGGGTTTAATGGGCGGGCAGGTGTGTGTGGCGCTGGGGGCGGGGCGGGGTGTGTGTGTCTACGCATGTGGTGTGTGGGCAGAGACAGAGGAGAGGGGGAGAGTCACAGCCAGGCCAAGGACCACGCAGTGGAGGGGGGGGGAGGGGGGGCTGGGGCGGGGGGGAGGGGGGGCTGTGGGGGGAGGGGGGGCTGGGGCGGGAGGGGAGGAGTGTGCGGTGTGTGGCAATCGTGGGCGGGGTGCAAACGGGCTGGGTGTGCCTGTGTCTGGGGTCGGGATGTGTGTGTGCACTGTGTGCAGGCGGGGTGTGTGTGCAGGTATGCGTGCGGTGTGTGGTGCGCCTGCGGTTGTGGGTGTGGTGGAGGGTGGGTGGCGCAGAGACACAGCTAGGCAAAGGACAGTGCAGTGTGTGGGGGGGGCGGGGGGGCGGGAGAGGTGAGGGGGCGGGGTTCATAATCTGAAAGGTGAAAGGCACAGGGACGCACGGACGCACCCACCCACCCACGCACGCACGCACGCACGCAGGCAGGCACCCAGCCACGCACCCACCCACCCACCTGCCCACGCACGCACGCGTCCACGCACCCACCCACGCACGTGCCCGTCCACACTGTTGTGTGACGAGCTGGGTGGATCTAAGCGTGTGATGACTCTGTCCATCGGGTGGAAATCGCAGATCTCAGTGAGGTTATGATGGGAGCAGGGGCTTTGACGCAGTGCGACGGAGAACACACTGATGATCGACTTCAAGGTCAATAGAGAGGGGTCTGAAACCTCCCAGAAGGAAATCACAGCACTTTATCATAAAGTTTGGTGTAGCTATTTGTTCTGGCATAGTCACCAAGTGTAAACGGTTCATTTCTGAATGTCATTTCTGTCCCGCTGAGTCCTCCCTGCCTTCAGGTGCGCCAGCGAGGGGTGCAGGTTTCTCTCCAATCCACGGCCATGCATCGTTTTCGCCCTGTTCAAAAAAAAAAAAAAAACACAAAGACCAAAACGTATTTGTTTATCTTGGCCTGTTTTCCGGGCCGAGGCCAAAGACCTCTTCAAGCGTGTCCAAAGGATCTGACAGGATGGGAGGGAGGGTGCAGGTCAATCCACGGGTCAGGAGATCCACAGAAGCTGTCACAGCTGTGACTCGGGCCTTTTTCAGAAACAGGCCCATTTGGATGATTCCCTGGACAGGAGTCACCCCAGGAGTTTCCTTGAAGGGATCGAGTTGAGCTGCAGGAGTCGGGAGCGTGACCCCGCCGCCGCCAGAGGGCCTCCTCAGCCCGGCAGGCCGGCCTGCAGGCAGGCAGGCAGGGGCTATTGTCTGTGGGCCCCACCGCCACCCTCCCCCACCCTCCCCCTGCAGGGCCTCGTCCGATAGCTTCATTCAGATGCAGAAAGCTTTCCAGTCAAGTCAGAGCCTTTGACTTCGCCTCGAGCTTCTCTCCATTGAATGGTGATCCGCCCCACCCACCCCTCCTCCCATCGCCATCCCCATCCCCATCCCCCCATTCCATGTCTCCACCTCGAGACTGCCCCTTTCGGCACCGTGCGGAGGAAGGGGGCTGGGGGGTGGGGAGGGAGGCCGAGGGACACACTCGCCTCGTGTCAGGCCAAAGGAGTCTCCTCCTTTTCTGTCACCCAGGAAACCCCGCTCACGCGTGCGAGGATCACGGACGTGCGTCGAAGCAGCCATCGTCCCTTGACAGCTTCCCCTCCGTGGGAGGAGGTTTTCATTCCTGCCCGCCTCCAGTTCCGTTCCGTTCAGTCGCTCAGTCGTGTCCGACTCTTTGCGACCCCACGAATCGCAGCACGCCAGGCCTCCCTGTTCATCACCATCTCCCGGAGTTCACTCAGACTCACGGCCATCGAGTCCGTGATGCCATCCAGCCATCTCACCCTCTGTCGTCCCCTTCTCCTCCTGCGCCCAATCCCTCCCAGCATCAGAGTTTTTTTTTTCCAATGAGTCCACTCTTCTCGTGAGGTGGCCAGAGTCCTGGGGTTTCAGCTTTCGCATCATTCCTGCCAAAGAAATCCCAGGGCTGATCTCCTTCCGAATGGACCGGTTGGATCTCCTTGCAGTCCAAGGGACTCTCGAGAGTCTTCTCCAACACCACAGTTCAAAAGCATCCATTCTTCGGCGCTCAGCCTCCTTCACAGTCCAGCTCTCACATCCACACATGAGCAAGGAAAAACCATAGCCTTGACTAGACGGACCTTAGTCGGCAAAGTCACGTCACCGCTTTTGAAGATGCTATCTAGGTTGGTCACCACTTTTCTTCCAAGGAGTCAGCGTCTTTTAATGTCATGGCTACAGTCACCATCTGCAGTGATTCTGGAGCCCCCCAAAATAAAGTCTGACCCTGTTTCCACTGGTTCCCCATCTATGTCCCACGAAACGATGGGACCGGACGCCATGATCTTCGTTTTCTGAATGTTGAGCTTTAGGCCAACGTTTTCACTCTCCTCTTGCACTTTCCTCAAGAGGCTTTGTCGCTCCTCTTCCCTTTCTGCCATACGGGTGGTGTCATCTGCATATCTGAGGCCATCGATATTTCTCCCGGCCATCTTGAGTCCAGCTTGTGTTTCTTCCAGTCCAGCGTTTCTCATGATGTCCTCTGCATAGAAGTGAAAGAAGCAGGGTGACAATAGACAGCCTTGACGTCCTCCTTTCCCAATCTGGAACCCAGTCTGTCGCTTCCTGACCTGCCTACGGATTTCTCAAGAGGCAGGTCGGGCGGTCTGGTATTCCCATCTCTCTCAGCCTTCAGAGAGACAGAAAAGGAGGGAGGGGCAGAGCGTTCCTCTGGCGCCGGCCGGCTCTGTAGTCACTCGAATCCAAAACACTCCATCGGGCACGGAGGTTCACGTGCGGTGGGCTGGAGTGGGGTGGGGACGGCGGCCTACTCCGAACCCTAGCCGTTTTCCCTCCTCTGGAACCTGGAAAAGGAACCTAGGAAAAGCTGAGCTGCTGTCTGTGTGCGTGAGTGCGTGCACGTACACGTGTACGTGAGAGACGGCACGTTGTCCATGTGCGTGTGCGTGTGCATGGACGTGAGAGGAAAAGGGGAAAAAAAGGAAAGAAAGGAGGAGAAAAAAAAAAAAAAAAAACCAGAAGGAGGGAAGGACGAAATAGGTGAGTTAGTAGGGCCTCCGTGTCGTGGAAAGAGTTTCTGAGCACAGATCCTCCGTTCAGTGAATCAGCGATCGTATCTCCTCTACAGGAGGCCGTGATGTCGATGGACGGGTCCGGGAAAGCAGGCCTGGGGTGCAAGCGATCGGGTATTTTCTTTCCCCTCAGAGGCACTTGTAGGGAAACCAAGGAAACACACAGGTTCATCCCTGGAGCGGATTCGAGACACCAGTCGGCGGAGGGAGAGGCAGTCTAGGAGACTGATTTCTAGACGTCAGGGTCGGGTCCTGGAGCGGGTTGCCATGTCCTTCTCCAGGAGGCCTTCCTGGCCCAGGGATGGAACCCGGGTCTCCAGGAGTGTGTACCCGCGTTTCTCAGAAACACCCTCTGGGCCCCTAAGGAACCTGTGGCAATCACGAGCGCCAAGGAGATAAGAATCCTCCACTGAGAGTTTCCCAAGTCTGGAAGGACCAGATCGAGAGAAAAAGAGAAAGGATTCCCTTCTGCCGACAGGGGTGTTGTACGAAGGGACCAAGGGGATGGCCGTCTTTCCAAATTCACATGTTCAACATTGTGTCCTTTCGGTCCTCTGTGTTCTCTTTGTATCTGGAAAGCAACAGGTGGAACGGTATAGGTCCTTTCATTATTTGATTTTTCTTTCTGTCTTTTTCCCGCCCGCCCGCCCGCCCGCCCGTCCGTCCGTCCATCCCTCCATCTGTCTTCTCTCTGTCTCTGTCGCTTTTCACTCAGGTTAGGGAATTTAAAAAAACAAAAAAACAAAAACAAAGGAGGAATCTGTATCTCTGCAGGTCAGGAAGCTACAGTTAGAACTAGACACGGAAACCCAACAGGCTGGTTCCAAATAGGGAAAGGAGTCCATCAAGGCTGTCTATCGCCACCCTGCTTATGTAACCTACAGGCTGAGTACACATCATGAGAAACGCTGGGCTGGATGAAGCGCAAGCTGGAGTCAAGATTGCCGGGAGAAATATCAATCACCTCAGATACGCACATGACACCACCCTTATGGCAGAAATGAAGTATGGGCGGGTTGGGAGGCGGGGGGGGGCGCGGGGAGGGGCGTTACAAAGTCATGGTCGTTTCAGGTGTTCAGATTCTTTTCCCTCAGAGGTTCATGCAAAGTCATACGTCTACTTTCCTGCGCTGGCATAGGATCCTGGTGCCCGTGGATTGTTCTGACGTCCAGTTTATGTGTACGCGTTCAACCCGACCTCCTAAGGGGACCGCCTGCTCCTCCCCGCCCCCAATCCTGTGTTCCTCAAGAAGTCAGGCGTCCACTGTAGCATCCTCTTCCTCAGTTCACCCAACGCCATGACAGAAGTCATTCCTCCAGCTTTCCCATCGGTTCTCTACACCTCGCCTGATGATGGCGGGGGACCGGAAGACTGACCGTTCTGAAGAATGTCGCAAGAGCTCTGGGTGAAGGCTCCTACGACTCGCTCGGTGAAGTGGGTGGCGTGTCAATCCGTAGAGACCGTGGAAGGGATGCCCCAAGTGGCAAACACCATCGCTCTCAGTGGCGGTCCGTTTGCTTGTCTGCAGCGAGGGACGGAAGGGAGGCTTCCACCTTCCACAGAGAAAGCTATCCCTAGCGTCCCGAGCATGTTTGACCACCACCCCACCCCGCCGCCCCAGGTGACAGGCGTGACAGGTCAGACTGTAGCAATCGTCACGTCAAGGGTGTACGCACAACAGGCAGACTCATCTGAAAGGCACCCTGTCCTGTGAAGGTGGAGGGAGGGGAGGGAGGGGCAGAGGGATGGCGAGGAAGGGAAAGAGAAAGAGAGGGACAGGAACGCACACGGTGGGGGCGGAGGGGGTGGGGGGAGGCGGTCGGGGGCCAGCGTGAGGAACTCCGCCCATGGCAAAGGTCACGAGGAAGGAGGCTTGGCACACGCAAAGGCGTGATCAGGCCTCAGGAACCCCCCCGTTCCCGAGCATCTACCCCCAAAGCCAGAGTCTACCTAGAAAGGACGCGTCTCGTGGGTTGGTTAGGAATGACGTGGGTGAAGGGTTTTTCACGTGTCGGGCCAATCATGACGGCTCATCCCCGGCCCTGGGTGTGACGAGGGCGTCTCAGGTCAAACCTCTCTGCTGACAGACCAGCTCGCGTGACAGGGTCATCCGCACTCCCACCACGACGCACACGAGTGTCGACGACCTCTCCACCGTAAACAGCACAGAGAGTCTGGGAGTCTTTGGAGAGTCTTCGTGAGCACAGGGCTTTTCTCACGGTGGTCGAGTCCACGATTGCCGCCAGGCCTCCATAGCCTTAGGCACCTGGGAATCTATGAATCCGTGTCGTTGGAATATAGAAAAGGACATAGAGTCGTTTGGAAGGGGAGCAATACTGGACTCTGTGAGTCCATGAATGTTCTCTTTTGGAATAGATTCCCTGTCCTTTGGGATCCAGCCCTGTGTCCTTGCTATGTAAACATGTCACTCGATCACTCTCTTAAGCCTAAAGAGACCTTCAGGGCACCATGGGGGAAAGGGATTTCATGTGTTGGGCTGATGGTTGCTGCTACATCGCCATGTTCCCTGCCCTTAGAGTGAATCTAACTAGCATAGAGGAGACATAAGGATTCACCTTTCAGAGGAATCATGTGACCTTTGGGTTCAACCCATTCCTTTCTTGATTGGAACTCACGACACCCTCACCCTACAGGCATGTACCTTTATCTGGAGGGTGGTGCCTGGTTTAAGAAAAAAACACCCTTGGAACACAGAAGTGTTTTGGGGATCAGAAAGAAAGGATCATCACATGTCAGCAGGCCTCACGGCCAGAAGATGATGTCATATCCCTGAGACCCCTTTTTTTTTTTTTTTTTTTTCGTACATGTATGTGAAGCACCTGATTTTGAGAAAGGTCGGGACTCCTGGCCCCCACGTGACTCTGTAGTCATCCCTATATGTCACCAAAGGTAGAGAGGCAAACCCAACACGAAAGAAATCGGATCCGTCTCCGGAAAGACCGATACCCCCATGTCGCTTCTTTCTTGCTCCCCGTTTCTCTGGCTGAATTCCAAGTTATTCAGCCTCTTTTCCTCCACTCATTTTCCTACGACACTATCCGTTTCTAATCTCTCTATATCTCTGTCATTAAATACGTATTTATCCAAGGACGCCAATGCCGTCCCCACCTTCGAATTCCCTGGATCCAACGGGGCTGGACCCGGGCAGGAGGCGGCGTGTGGTGGTGTGTCTGGGGCATGCGCAGGTGGTGCCGCGTGGGTGTATGTGTGTGTGGGGGGAGGGGTAATGTGTGTGGTGTGTGTATAGGTTCCACGTGAGGCCGAGTGTGTGTCGGGTGGGCACCATGGGTGTGTGCGTGTGGGATGCGCCTGTGGGTGTGGGCGTGGCCGGAAGGGGGTGGGGCGTGCAGAGACAGTGGCCCAGAGACACAGCCAGGCAAAGGACAACGCAGTGTGTGTGTGTGTAGGGGGTAGGGGGGAGTGTGTGGTGTGTGGCCTGTGTGAGCGGGGTGCGAACGGGCTGTATGTGTGTGTGTGTGTGTGTGTGTGTGTGTGTCTGGGGTCGGGATGTGTGTGTGTGCACTGTGTGCAGGCGCGGTGTATGTGCGGGTATGCGTGTGGTGTGTAGGGTGCGCCTATGGTTGTGGGTGTGGTGGAGGGTGGGTAGCGCAGAGACACAGCTAGGCAAAGGACAAGGCAGTGTGTGTGGGGGGGCGTGGGGAGCGGGAGAGGTGGGGGAGGCGGGGTATGTGTGGGGGCGCGTGGTGTGTGCGGGGGTGGGGGTTTTGTGGGCGGGGGTGGGGGTGTGCGTATGGCTACGCACGTGGTGTGTGGGCAGAGCCAGAGGAGGGGGAGACAGCGACAGCCAGGCCAAGGACAATGCAGTGTGTGTGTGTGTATGGGGGAGCGGGGGGAGTGTGTGGTGTGTGGTGTGCGGTGTGTGGCGTGTGCGGGCCGGGTGCCTAAGGGCTGGGGGTATGTGTGCGTGTGTCTGTGCGCGTGTGCGTGTGGCGGGGTGGTGGGGGGGGGGGGTGGGGGTGGTCCGGGATGCGTGTGTGCACGCGCTGGGTGCAGGCGGGGTGTGTGTGCGGATATGCGTGCGGTGTGTAGGGTGTTCCTGCGGGTGGTGCGGGCAGAGACAGAGGCAGAGAGTCGCAGCCAGGCAAAGGACGACGCAGTGGGTGTGTGGTATGGGCATGGTGTGGGGGGTGGGGTGGGGTGGGGTCTGCGTGTGGTGTGTGTGGTGGGCGGGCAGAGACAGATCCAGTCAGGCAGAGGATCACGTGCACGGATGGATATCCCGCATCATCTGCTTGTGTTTTCTGAGCTCACTCAGCACCTCCGCCATCAAGACCACTCCCACGAAATGTGAGTCTGCCCCCACCAGCCAGCACTTGTCTTTGGCCAGGCAGACAGGGGAGTGTTCCGAGTTTGGGGGGGGGGGGGGGAGGGGGGGCGGGGTTGGCGACTCGCTGTCACCAGGCCAGCTTGGGTCCTCGCGTTCTGCCCCTGAACCTGACTGGAGCAAGTGGATCCGTGTGATCTGTCGTGGCTCTGTTTGAAATCCTTGGCGGGAGAAGGAAGATTTCCCCCCACGCCAGGGGAGACAAGCCCCCAGAAAGTCACCTCCCCGGGGTTCCAATAGCTGTTCTCCAAATCGATGAAGTTTCCCAAAGGAGATGTCCCGTCCCAAGCAGAAAAGCCCCAATGGCTCCCCATGGACCTCTGGCCCAAGGTGCCGCTCCCACACAGCCTCCTTCCACAGCCCCAGGGCATTCAAGAGTTCGCCGGCCCGGCCCGCTCCATCCGTGGTCCCCCCGCAGGGCCATCTGAAAAAGCGACCGACAGGCAGGTGGCGCCCGACAGCCAACCCACTGTCCAGAGAGCCGGCCGCGGCATAGAAGCTCCGAGGGAGACCGGCAGGGACTCGTTGCCAGACGGGGGGGCCCATCCTAGGGCGCAGTTTCTCCGCTCAGTCACCGACGTGGACAGGAAAGCGGGACACGCCAACACTTCTCGGGAACGTCTCTGGGCGAGGTACGACGGACGCACGGACGGACAGACGGAGGGGGTGGAGGGGGTGGGGGGGTGGGGGAGGGGGAAGGGGAGCCTTCTTGACCGCACGCCCGCACCCACCGACGCACGCACGCAGGCACGCACGCAGGCACGCAGGCACGCAGGCACGCAAGCACGCACCGACCGACCGACGCCGGGGTCCAGCCCTGGTGGATCCAGGGTGATTCGAGGGTGGGGATGGAATCGGCGTCCTAGGAAAAAAGTTAATTCATTATAGATATACAGAGAGAGATTACAAACGGATCGTGTCGTAGGAAATATTAGTGGCGAAAAAGAGGCGGAATCACTTGGTTTACGAGGAATCGCATCCATGCTGCAGATGCGAATTCAGCCAGAAAAACGGGGAGCAAGAGAGAAACGACAGAGGGGAATCCGTCTTTCCAGAAACTGATCCCATTTCTTTGATTTTTAGGCTTGCTTCTAACCTTTTGTTACACATAGGGATGAATCCAGAGTCACGCGGGGGTCAGCAATCCTGACCTTTCTCAAAATCAGCTGCTTTCCCTCCAAGGAAGGTCTTAAGGGTTTTCCATCATCTTCTGGCCACGAGGCCTGCTGACATTTTATGATCCTTTGTTCTGATCCCCAAAGCACTCACGTTTTCCAAGGGGTTTTTTTGTGAAACCAGGCACCACCCTCCGGATAAAGTTGCATTCCTAAAGGGTGAGGGTGTCGTGAGTCCCGATCAAGAAAGGCACTGATGTCACTCAAGGTTCACAGGATTCATCTGAAAGGTTCATACTTATTTCTCCCCAGAGACACTGCTAGGCAAAGGACAAGGCAGTGTGTGAGTGCGGGGTAGGGTGGGGTGGGGTGGGGTGGGGGGGGGGGCGAGGGGGAGTGCGGGAGAGGTGGGGGAGCGGGATGTGTGCGCGGGCGTGTCGTGTGCCGTCGTCTCGGGGTGTTTATGGGCGGGGGGGGGGGGTGTGGCGTTGGAAGCGGGGCTGGGTGCGTGTGGCCTCAGCGTGTGGTGTGTGGGCAGAGCGAGAGAAGAGGAGAGGTGGAGCATCACAGCCAGGCCAAGGACAACGCAGTGTGTGTGTGTATGGTTGAGGGGGGGGTAGTGTGTGGTGTGTGGCGTGTGCGGGCGGGGTGCGAACGGGCTGGGCGTGTGTGTGCCAGTATGCGTGCGGTGCGTAGGGTGCGCCTGTGGTTGTGGTGGAGGGGGTCGGCGCAGAGACACAGCTAGGCAAAGGACAAGGCAGTGTGTGGGTGGGGGGGGGGGGGTGCGAGAGAGGTGGGGGGCGGGGTATGTGTGGGGCCTCGGTGTGTGCGGGGCAGGCCGTGTGTGTGGCGTTGGCGGCGGGAGGGGTGTGTGTGTCTACGCATTAGGTGTGTGGGCAGAGACAGAGGAGATGGGGAGAGTCACAGCCAGGCCAAGGACAATGCAGTGTGTGTGTGTGTGTGGGGGGGGGGGGGCGGAGGCGGGGGAGGGGAGGAGTGTGCGGTGTGTGGTGTGTGCGGGCGGGGTGCGAACCGACTGGGTGAGTGTGTGTCTGGGATCGGGATGTGTGTGTGCACTGTGTGCAGGCGGGGTGTGTGTGCGGATCTGCGTGTGGTGGGTGGGGTGCCCCTGTGGGTGTGGGTGTGGGTGTCGGTGTGGCCGGTGTGTGTTTGGGGGGAGGTGGCGCAGAAACAGAGGCCCAGTGACACAGCTAGGCAAAGGACAAGGCAGTGTGTGTGTGGGGTGGGGGGGGGGGGAAGGGGGCTTGCGGGAGGGGTGGGGGAGTGGGATGTGTACAGGGGCGTGGTGTGTGCGCTCGTCGCGTGGAATTTATGGGGAGGGGGTGTGTGTGTGTAATTGTGGCGTTGGGGGCGGGGCTGGGTGCGTGTGGCCTCAGCATGTGGTGTGTGGGCAGAGACAGAGGCGAGGCGGAGAGTCACAGCCGGGCCAAGGACTAGGTAGTTGGGGGGGCGGGGGGGGGGGGAATTGGGGGAGTTTGTGGTGTGTGGCGTCTGCCGGCGGGCTGGGTGTGGGTGTGCCTGGGTACGGGATGTGTGGGTGCGCGGTGTGCAGGCCGAGTGTGTGCGCGGGTATGCGTGTGGTGTGTAGGGTGCCGCTGTGGGTGTGGGTGTGGGTGTGGGTGTGGCCTGTGGGTGCGAGGGGTGGTGGCGCAGAGACAGAGGACAAGAGACACTGCTAGGCAAAGGACAAGGCAGTGTGTGTGTGGGTGGGGGGGTGCGAGAGAGGTGGGGGGCGGGGTATGTGTGGGGCCTCGGTGTGTGCGGGGGTTGGGGTGTTTATGGGCAGGCGGTGTGTGTGGCGTTGGCGGCGGGAGGGGTGCGTGTGTCTACGCATTAGGTGTGTGGGCAGAGACAGAGGAGATGGGGAGAGTCACAGCCGGGCCAAGGACAATGCAGTGTGTGTGTGTGAGGGCGGAGGCGGGGGAGGGGAGGAGTGTGCGGTGTGTGGTGTGTGCGGGCGGGGTGCGAACCGGCTGGGTGAGTGTGTGTCTGGGATCGGGATGTGTGTGTGCACTGTGTGCAGGCGGGGTGTGTGTGCGGATCTGCGTGTGGTAGGTGGGGTGCCCCTGTGGGTGTGGGTGTGGGTGTCGGTGTGGCCGGTGTGTGTGGGGGGGGGTGGGGAGGTGGCGCAGAGACAGAGGCCCAGTGACACAGCTAGGCAAAGGACAAGGCAGTGTGTGTGGGGGGGGAGGGGGAAGGGGGCGTGCGGGAGGGGTGGGGGAGTGGGATGTGTACAGGGGCGTGGTGTGTGCAGTCGTCGCGGGGAATTTATGGGCGGGGCGGGTGGGTGTGTGTAATTGTGGCGTTGGGGGCGGGGCTGGGTGCGTGTGGCCTCAGCATGTGGTGTGTGGGCAGAGACAGAGGCGAGGCGGAGAGTCACAGCCGGGCCAAGGACTAGGTAGTTGGGGGGGCCGGGGGGAATTGGGGGAGTTTGTGGTGTGTGGCGTGTGCCGGCGGGCTGGGTGTGGGTGTGTCTGGGTACGGGATGTGTGGGTGTGCGGTGTGCAGGCGGGGGGGGTGTGTGCGGGTATGCGTGTGGTGTGTAGGGTGCCGCTGTGGGTGTGGGTGTGGGTGTGGGTGTGGGTGTGGCCTGTGGGTGCAAGGGGTGGTGGCGCAGAGACAGAGGACCAGAGACACTGCTAGGCAAAGGACAAGGCAGTGTGTGTGTGTGTGTATGGGGGAGCGGGGGGAGTGTGTGGTGTGTGGTGTGCGGTGTGTGGCGTGTGCGGGCCGGGTGCCTACGGGCTGGGGGTATGTGTGCGTGTGTGTGTGCGCGTGTGCATGTGGCGGGGTGGGGAGGGGGGTGGGGGTGGTCCGGGATGCGTGTGTGCACGCGCTGGGTGCAGGCGGGGTGTGTGTGCGGATATGCGTGCGGTGTGTAGGGTGTTCCTGCGGGTGGTGCGGGCAGAGACAGAGGCAGAGAGTCGCAGCCAGGCAAAGGACGACGCAGTGGGTGTGTGGTATGGGCATGGTGTGGGGGGTGGGGTGGGGTGGGGTCTGCGTGTGGTGTGTGTGGTGGGCGGGCAGAGACAGATCCAGTCAGGCAGAGGATCACGTGCACGGATGGATATCCCGCATCATCTGCTTGTGTTTTCTGAGCTCACTCAGCACCTCCGCCATCAAGACCACTCCCACGAAATGTGAGTCTGCCCCCACCAGCCAGCACTTGTCTTTGGCCAGGCAGACAGGGGAGTGTTCCGAGTTTGGGGGGGGGGGGGGAGGGGGGGCGGGGTTGGCGACTCGCTGTCACCAGGCCAGCTTGGGTCCTCGCGTTCTGCCCCTGAACCTGACTGGAGCAAGTGGATCCGTGTGATCTGTCGTGGCTCTGTTTGAAATCCTTGGCGGGAGAAGGAAGATTTCCCCCCACGCCAGGGGAGACAAGCCCCCAGAAAGTCACCTCCCCGGGGTTCCAATAGCTGTTCTCCAAATCGATGAAGTTTCCCAAAGGAGATGTCCCGTCCCAAGCAGAAAAGCCCCAATGGCTCCCCATGGACCTCTGGCCCAAGGTGCCGCTCCCACACAGCCTCCTTCCACAGCCCCAGGGCATTCAAGAGTTCGCCGGCCCGGCCCGCTCCATCCGTGGTCCCCCCGCAGGGCCATCTGAAAAAGCGACCGACAGGCAGGTGGCGCCCGACAGCCAACCCACTGTCCAGAGAGCCGGCCGCGGCATAGAAGCTCCGAGGGAGACCGGCAGGGACTCGTTGCCAGACGGGGGGGCCCATCCTAGGGCGCAGTTTCTCCGCTCAGTCACCGACGTGGACAGGAAAGCGGGACACGCCAACACTTCTCGGGAACGTCTCTGGGCGAGGTACGACGGACGCACGGACGGACAGACGGAGGGGGTGGAGGGGGTGGGGGGGTGGGGGAGGGGGAAGGGGAGCCTTCTTGACCGCACGCCCGCACCCACCGACGCACGCACGCAGGCACGCACGCAGGCACGCAGGCACGCAAGCACGCACCGACCGACCGACGCCGGGGTCCAGCCCTGGTGGATCCAGGGTGATTCGAGGGTGGGGATGGAATCGGCGTCCTAGGAAAAAAGTTAATTCATTATAGATATACAGAGAGAGATTACAAACGGATCGTGTCGTAGGAAATATTAGTGGCGAAAAAGAGGCGGAATCACTTGGTTTACGAGGAATCGCATCCATGCTGCAGATGCGAATTCAGCCAGAAAAACGGGGAGCAAGAGAGAAACGACAGAGGGGAATCCGTCTTTCCAGAAACTGATCCCATTTCTTTGATTTTTAGGCTTGCTTCTAACCTTTTGTTACACATAGGGATGAATCCAGAGTCACGCGGGGGTCAGCAATCCTGACCTTTCTCAAAATCAGCTGCTTTCCCTCCAAGGAAGGTCTTAAGGGTTTTCCATCATCTTCTGGCCACGAGGCCTGCTGACATTTTATGATCCTTTGTTCTGATCCCCAAAGCACTCACGTTTTCCAAGGGGTTTTTTTGTGAAACCAGGCACCACCCTCCGGATAAAGTTGCATTCCTAAAGGGTGAGGGTGTCGTGAGTCCCGATCAAGAAAGGCACTGATGTCACTCAAGGTTCACAGGATTCATCTGAAAGGTTCATACTTATTTCTCCCCAGAGACACTGCTAGGCAAAGGACAAGGCAGTGTGTGAGTGCGGGGTAGGGTGGGGTGGGGTGGGGTGGGGGGGGGGCGAGGGGGAGTGCGGGAGAGGTGGGGGAGCGGGATGTGTGCGCGGGCGTGTCGTGTGCCGTCGTCTCGGGGTGTTTATGGGCGGGGGGGGGGGGGGGTGTGGCGTTGGAAGCGGGGCTGGGTGCGTGTGGCCTCAGCGTGTGGTGTGTGGGCAGAGCGAGAGAAGAGGAGAGGTGGAGCATCACAGCCAGGCCAAGGACAACGCAGTGTGTGTGTGTATGGTTGAGGGGGGGGTAGTGTGTGGTGTGTGGCGTGTGCGGGCGGGGTGCGAACGGGCTGGGCGTGTGTGTGCCAGTATGCGTGCGGTGCGTAGGGTGCGCCTGTGGTTGTGGTGGAGGGGGTCGGCGCAGAGACACAGCTAGGCAAAGGACAAGGCAGTGTGTGGGTGGGGGGGGGGGTGCGAGAGAGGTGGGGGGCGGGGTATGTGTGGGGCCTCGGTGTGTGCGGGGCAGGCCGTGTGTGTGGCGTTGGCGGCGGGAGGGGTGTGTGTGTCTACGCATTAGGTGTGTGGGCAGAGACAGAGGAGATGGGGAGAGTCACAGCCAGGCCAAGGACAATGCAGTGTGTGTGTGTGGGGGGGGGGGGGGGCGGAGGCGGGGGAGGGGAGGAGTGTGCGGTGTGTGGTGTGTGCGGGCGGGGTGCGAACCGACTGGGTGAGTGTGTGTCTGGGATCGGGATGTGTGTGTGCACTGTGTGCAGGCGGGGTGTGTGTGCGGATCTGCGTGTGGTGGGTGGGGTGCCCCTGTGGGTGTGGGTGTGGGTGTCGGTGTGGCCGGTGTGTGTTTGGGGGGAGGTGGCGCAGAAACAGAGGCCCAGTGACACAGCTAGGCAAAGGACAAGGCAGTGTGTGTGTGGGGTGGGGGTGGGGGGGGGAAGGGGGCTTGCGGGAGGGGTGGGGGAGTGGGATGTGTACAGGGGCGTGGTGTGTGCGCTCGTCGCGTGGAATTTATGGGGAGGGGGTGTGTGTGTGTAATTGTGGCGTTGGGGGCGGGGCTGGGTGCGTGTGGCCTCAGCATGTGGTGTGTGGGCAGAGACAGAGGCGAGGCGGAGAGTCACAGCCGGGCCAAGGACTAGGTAGTTGGGGGGGCGGGGGGGGGGGGAATTGGGGGAGTTTGTGGTGTGTGGCGTCTGCCGGCGGGCTGGGTGTGGGTGTGCCTGGGTACGGGATGTGTGGGTGCGCGGTGTGCAGGCCGAGTGTGTGCGCGGGTATGCGTGTGGTGTGTAGGGTGCCGCTGTGGGTGTGGGTGTGGGTGTGGGTGTGGCCTGTGGGTGCGAGGGGTGGTGGCGCAGAGACAGAGGACAAGAGACACTGCTAGGCAAAGGACAAGGCAGTGTGTGTGTGGGTGGGGGGGTGCGAGAGAGGTGGGGGGCGGGGTATGTGTGGGGCCTCGGTGTGTGCGGGGGTTGGGGTGTTTATGGGCAGGCGGTGTGTGTGGCGTTGGCGGCGGGAGGGGTGCGTGTGTCTACGCATTAGGTGTGTGGGCAGAGACAGAGGAGATGGGGAGAGTCACAGCCGGGCCAAGGACAATGCAGTGTGTGTGTGTGAGGGCGGAGGCGGGGGAGGGGAGGAGTGTGCGGTGTGTGGTGTGTGCGGGCGGGGTGCGAACCGGCTGGGTGAGTGTGTGTCTGGGATCGGGATGTGTGTGTGCACTGTGTGCAGGCGGGGTGTGTGTGCGGATCTGCGTGTGGTAGGTGGGGTGCCCCTGTGGGTGTGGGTGTGGGTGTCGGTGTGGCCGGTGTGTGTGGGGGGGGGGGGGGGGGAGGTGGCGCAGAGACAGAGGCCCAGTGACACAGCTAGGCAAAGGACAAGGCAGTGTGTGTGGGGGGGGAGGGGGAAGGGGGCGTGCGGGAGGGGTGGGGGAGTGGGATGTGTACAGGGGCGTGGTGTGTGCAGTCGTCGCGGGGAATTTATGGGCGGGGCGGGTGGGTGTGTGTAATTGTGGCGTTGGGGGCGGGGCTGGGTGCGTGTGGCCTCAGCATGTGGTGTGTGGGCAGAGACAGAGGCGAGGCGGAGAGTCACAGCCGGGCCAAGGACTAGGTAGTTGGGGGGGCCGGGGGGAATTGGGGGAGTTTGTGGTGTGTGGCGTGTGCCGGCGGGCTGGGTGTGGGTGTGTCTGGGTACGGGATGTGTGGGTGTGCGGTGTGCAGGCGGGGTGTGTGTGCGGGTATGCGTGTGGTGTGTAGGGTGCCGCTGTGGGTGTGGGTGTGGGTGTGGCCTGTGGGTGCGAGGGGTGGTGGCGCAGAGACAGAGGACCAGAGACACTGCTAGGCAAAGGACAAGGCCGTGTGTGTGTGGGGGGGGGGGGTGGCGAGGGGTCGTCCGGGAGGGGTGGGGGGCGGGATCTGTGCACGGGCCTGTTGTGTTCCCTCGTCTCGGGGTGTTTATGGGCGGGGGGTGGGTGTGGCGGAGGCGGGGCTGGGTGCGTGTGGCCTCCCTCAGCATGTGGTGTGTGGGCAGAGACAGAGGCGAGGCGGAGAGTCACAGTCGGGCCAAGGACAACGTTGTTGGGGGGGGGGGGTGGAGTGTGTGGTGTGTGGTGTGTGGCGTGTGCGGGCGGGGTGGGTGTGTGTGGCCTCAGCATGTGGTGTGTGGGCAGAGACAGAGGCGAGGCGGAGAGTCACAGCCGGGCCAAGGACAACGTAGTGGGGGGGGCTGGGGGGGGGATTGGGGGAGTTTGTGGTGTGTGGTGTGTGGCGGCGGGCTGGGTGTGGGTGTGTCTGGGTACGGGATGTGTGCGTGCGCGGTGTGCAGGCGGGGTGTGTGTGCGGGTATGCGTGTGGTGTGTAGGGTGCACCTGTGGTTGTGAGTGTCCCGGGGGGGGGGGGGGGGCAGGCGTGGCACAGAGACACAGCTAGGCAAAGGACAAGGCAGTGTGTGTGTGTGTGTGTGTGTGTGTGTGTGTGTGTGAGTGAGGTGGGGCGGGGGTGCGGGAGAGGTGGACGGGCGGGGTTCATAATCTGAAAGGCGAAAGGCACAGGGACGCACAGATGGACGCACTCAGGCACGCACCCACCCACGCACACAAAGCACGCAGGCGCGCACCCAGGCACCAGCGCACGCACCCAGGAACACAAAGGGCCGGCCCCCGCGCCCGCGCGCGCCCGCCCGCCCAGGCCCCCCACCCGCGCGCGCCCGCCCGCCCAGCCCCCCACCCGCGCGCGCCCGCCCGCCCAGCCCCCCACCCGCGCCCGCCCGCCCGCCCAGCCCCCCACCCGCGCGCGCCCGCCCGCCCAGCCCCCCACCCGCGCGCCCGCCCGCCCACGCTCTCGCCAACCCACGCACCCACCGAGCCAGCCGCCCGCCCACGCACGGGCAGACGGGCAGCTCTTTCAGCAAAAATAACATTCAACAATGGGACAAAGAAACAGAGACGTTCATGGTAGAAACAATCATTCCATAAAAAGAAAAAGAAATACGCATTGATATTGTGGCGGTGAAACAGAAAGCAAAAGCATGCACTCATCACACACATAACCTGAAGCAACAAGCTCAACACGTCTGAAAAGAAAACGCACACGTCAGAGAGCGGGTCAATCTGCGGCTCAGCCCAACGAGGCCCACTGGAACGCGTAGAAGACATCAATCCAACAACCCACGCAGAGGTCAAGAGGAGCGTGCCGTCCGGACGGCCGGTCGACCCGCCGGGCCACGGTCCCCGCCCCCGCCCCCACCCAGCCCCGCCCCGGCCAGGCCAGGCCAGGCCAGGGCAGGCCAGGCCAGGCCAGGCCAGGCCAGGCCAGGCCAGGCCAGGCCAGGCCAGGCGCAGAGTGCCGAGCGCGCCGTCCGGCCGGCTGGTCGACCCGCCGGGACCCCGCCCCCGCCCAGGCCATGCGGCAGAGTGCCGAGCGCCGCCATCTGTCCGGCCGGCTGGTCGACCCGCCGGGCCCCCCCCCGCCCCCGCCCAGGCCAGGCGGCAGAGTGCCGAGCGCGCCGTCTGTCCGGCCGGCTGGTCGACCCGCCGGGCCCCCCCCGCCCCCGCCCAGGCCAGGCGGCAGAGTGCCGAGCGCGCCGTCCGGACGGCCGGTCGACCCGCCGGGCCACGGTCCCCGCCCCCGCCACCACCCAGCCCCGCCCCGCCCCGGCCAGGCCAGGCCAGGCCAGGCGCAGAGTGCCGAGCGCGCCGTCTGTCCGGCCGGCTGGTCGACCCGCCGGGACCCCGCCCCCGCCCCCGCCCAGGCCAGGCGCAGAGTGCCGAGCGCGCCGTCTGTCCGGCCG